>NW_022262754.1:12500-52500 GCF_002021735.2 Oncorhynchus kisutch
CCTACCTACCTAGCTACCTATCTACCTACATACCTACATACATACCTACCTACCTACCTACCTACCTAGCTCCCTACTTACCTACCTACATACCTACCTACCTACCTAGCTCCCTACCTAGCTACCTACCTACCTAACTACCTACCTACCTACCTACCTACCTACCTACCTATGTACGTATGTACCTACCTACCTACCTACCTAACTAGCTACCTACCTACTTACCTACCTACCTACCTACCTACCTAACTAGCTACCTACCTACCTACCTACCTACCTACCTACCTACCTACCTACCTACCTACCTACCTAACTAGCTACCTACCTACTTACCTACCTACCTACCTACCTACCTAACTAGCTACCTACCTACTTACCTACCTACCTACCTACCTACCTACCTACAGGTTATGGAAAATGAGCTCTTTTAGTATTTCTCTTCGATGTCAAAGATAATATAACAAACACACTATAATAAATACTACAGTTATACTGCAAAGACACGACAGTAAATACTATATGATAGTTAACTGTAAATACTACAGTGAGTACTACAGTAAGTAATACAGTGAATAATACAGTATTCTACAGTAAGTACTACAGTGAATAATACAGTATTCTACAGTAAGTACTACAGTGAATAATACAGTATTCTACAGTAAGTACTACAGTGAATAATACAGTATTCTACAGTAAGTACTACAATGAATAATACAGTATTCTACAGTAAGTACTACAGTGAATAATACATTTTCACTGTAGTGTTCTTCCTGACTTTAGTCTGTAAAAACACTGTAGTGGATACTATAGTAAAGTCTGTAAAAACACTATAGTGGATACTATAGTAAAGTCTGTAAAAACACTATAGTGGATACTATAGTAAAGTCTGTCAAAACACTATAGTGGATACTATAGTAAAGTCTGTAAAAACACTTTAGTGGATACTATAGTAAAGTCTGTAAAAAACACTATAGTGGATACTATAGTAAAGTCTGTAAAAAACACTACATTGTATTCATACCATAGAATACTATAGTATTTTTTCATGTGGGTTTCTCTCTCGCTCTCTACCTCTCTCTGTCTCTCTCGCTCTATACCTCTCGCTCAATCCCTCGCATTCTACCTCTCTCTCACCCTCTCTCTCTCTCTCTCTCTCTCTCTCTCTCTCTCTCTCTCTCTCTCTCTCTCTCTCCCTCTCTGTCTCGCTCTATACCTCTCACTCTCTCGCTCTCTCACGTTCTACCTCTCTCTCACCCTCTCTCTCTCCCTCGCGTTCTACCTCTCTCTCACCCTCTCTCATTCTCAGTCTCTCTCTCTCGTAGTTAATTAGTATAATTCCTTGGTCCAATCAGGACGGTTGGGACCACAGGTACCCCAGAATCCTCTACAATAATTTTCTGATTGAGTGAGGGAGTGGGGCATGAGGGGTGACATTAGGGGGACGGACCAGACAGGGCTGAAGGATGACATGGAGGGTTTGAAGTAGGAAAGTCAGCCCCAATGTGTTGCTCTACAGTCGATTCAGCCGGTTAACTTCACATCCTGTTAGGGATGGTACATTTAACATGGAACAGTAGATAGTACTGTGGTGTATAGCAGATATTTAACATGGAACAGTAGATAGTACTGTGGTGTATAGCAGATATTTAACATGGAACAGTAGATAGTACTGTGGTGTATAGCAGATATTTAACATGGAACAGTAGATAGTACTGTGGTGTATTTCAGATATTTAACATGGAACAGTAGAGAGTACTGTGGTGTATAGCAGATATTTAACATGGAACAGTAGACAGTACTGTGGTGTTAGATGTAGATATTTAACATGGAACAGTAGATAGTACTGTGGTGTATTTCAGATATTTAACAAGGAACAGTAGAGAGTACTGTGGTGTATTTCAGATATTTAACATGGAACAGTAGATAGTACTGTGGTGTATAGCAGATATTTAACATGGAACAGTAGATAGTACTGTGGTGTATTTCAGATATTTAACAAGGAACAGTAGATAGTACTGTGGTGTATTTCAGATATTTAACATGGAACAGTAGATAGTACTGTGGTGTTAGATGTAGATATTTAACATGGAACGGTAGTGCATACCTCTTTCTGTTATATTCTCTCCCTTAAGCTTCAGATTCTCTACTTTTCATGTTAAATCCTTTGTCCCATCCTCTCTTCCACATCATCCCTCTTTCTCCCCATACCTCTTCACTTCATCCTCTACCCCTCTCTCTAAATCATCCTCTTTATCCCCATACCTCTTCACTTCATCCTCTACCCCTCTATCTCTAAATCATCCTCTTTCTCCCCATACCTCTTCACTTCATCCTCTACCCCTCTATCTCTAAATCATCCTCTTTATCCCCATACCTCTTCACTTCATCCTCTACCCCTCTATCTCTAAATCATCCTCTTTCTCCCCCATACCTCTTCACTTCATCCTCTACCCCTCTATCTCTAAATCATCCTCTTTCTCCCTATACCTCTTCACTTCATCCTCTACCCCTCTATCTCTAAATCAATTCCCTTCCCCACGTCTCCCTCCCCTCTTCCCTCCCCCATCCCGTCTTCTCTTTCCTCCTGTCTTACCTCCCCCTCCCCCTCCCCAGATCTCCCCTCAGAAAGCACAGGGGTATTGTGAATCTTCCCTCCACCTCCTTACCCTCCATGCCTCTCCCCATCCCGTCTTCCCCTCTCCTCCCTCCCCCTCCCAGATCTCCCCTCAGAAAGCACAGTGCTATTGTGAATCTTATCTTCTCTTGCAGAGATAATTTGGTCCTCCTTGCAGCAGATGAAATGTCTTGTAACACCTCTACAGGTAATCATAAATACAGAGAGATATAGAATACAACTCAGTATCAAATCACATCACCCCGCCCCCTCTCTCTCTCTCCCTCTATCTCTCTCCCCCTCTCTCTATCTCTCTCTCTCTCGCTCTCCCAATCTCTCTCTCTCTCTCACTTTCTCTCTCTCTCTCTCTCTCTCTCTCCTCTCTCTCTCTCTCTCTCTCCTCTCTCTCTCTCTCTCTCTCTCTCTCTCAATCTCTCTCTCTCTCTCACTTTCTCTCTCTCGCTCTATCGCTCTCGCTCTATCGCTCTCTATCTCTCTCTCTCTCCCATTCTATCTCTCACTCTCCCTCCCTCTCTCCCATTCTCTCTCTCCCTCTCTCTCACCCATTCTCTCTTTCTCTCTATCTCGCTCTCTCTCACGCTCTCTCTCACGCTCTCTAGCTCTCTCTCTCCCATTCTCTCTCTCTCTCTCTCTCGCTCTATCGCTCTCTATCGCTCTCTCTCTCCCATTCTATCTCTCTCTCTCCCTCTCTCTCTCTCCCATTCTATCTCTCTCTCCCTTTCTCTCTCCCATTCTCTCTCTCTCTCTCGCTCTCTCTCTCTCGCGCTCTATCGCTCTCTTTCTCTCTCTCTCCCATTCTATCTATCTCTCTCCCGCCTTCTCTCCCATTCTATCTCTCTCTCTCCCTCTCTCCCATTCTCTCTCTCGCTCTATCTCACTCTCTTTCACGCTCTCTAGCTCTCTCTCTCCCATTCTATCTCTCTCTCTCCCATTCTCTCTCTCGCTCTATCTCGCTCTCTATCTCTCTCCCATTCTCTCTCTCTCCCCCCTCTCTCTCTCTCTCTCTTTCTCTCTCTCTCTCTTCTATCCCTCCCTCTCCCCTCTCTCTCTCTCTCTCTGTCTATCTCTCTCTGTCTCTTATCCTCACCGTAGCAGTTATTACAACTGGTGTCATGATGTCTCATAGCAGGCCCTTCGTAGAGCTTCGTAGAGTTGTCATGAACAGGATTTACTATTTCATTAGCAGTTATAACAACTGGTGTCATGATGTCTCATAGAAGGCCCTTCGTAGAGCGAAGTACCATAGGTACTATACTGACATATGGTAGAGACTGTACTGTAGGTCAGTATGGTAGAGACTGTAGATCGGTATAGTAGAGACTGTAGATCGGTATAGTAGAGACTGTAGATCGGTATAGAAGAGACTCTAGATCGGTATCGTAGAGACTGTAGGTCAGTATGGTAGAGACTGTAGGTCAGTATAGTAGACACTGTAGGTCAATATGGTAGAGAATGTACTGTAGGTCAGTACAGTAGAGACTGTAGGTGAGTATAGTAGAGACTGTACTGTAGGTCAGTATAGTAGAAACTGTAGGTCAGCATAGTAGAGACTGTAGGTCAGTATGGTAGAGACTGTACTGTGGGTCAGTATAGTAGATACTGTAGGTCAGTATAGTAGAGACTGTACTGTAGGTCAGTATAGTAGAGATGGTAGGTCAGTATCGTAGAGACTGTAGGTCGATATAGCAGAGACTGTACTGTAGGTCAGTATGGTAGAGATTGTACTGTAGGTCAGTATAGTTGAGACTGTAGGTCGATATAGCAGAGACTGTACTGTAGGTCAGTATGGTAGAGACCCTACTGTAGGTCAGTATGGTAGAGACTGTACTTTAGGTCAGTATGGTAGAGACTGTACTGTAGGTCAGTATGGTAGAGACCCTACTGTAGGTCAGTATGGTAGAGACTGTACTGTAGGTCAGTATAGTTGAGACTGTACTGTAGGTCCGTATGATAGAGACTGCAGTATAGGTCAGTATAGTAGAGACTGTACTGTAGGTGAGTATAGTAGAGACTGTAGGTCAGTATCGTAGAGACTGTAGGTCGATATAGCAGAGACTGTACTGTAGGTCAGTATGATATAGACTGTAGTATAGGTCAGTATAGTAGAGACTGTACTGTAGGTCAGTATGGTAGAGACTGTACTGTAGGTCAGTATGGTAGAGACTGTAGGTCAGTATAGTAGAGACTGTACTGTAGGTCAGTATAGTAGAAACTGTAGGTCAGCATAGTAGAGACTGTAGGTCAGTATGGTAGAGACTGTACTGTGGGTCAGTATAGTAGATACTGTAGGTCAGTATAGTAGAGACTGTACTGTAGGTCAGTATAGTAGAGATGGTAGGTCAGTATCGTAGAGACTGTAGGTCGATATAGCAGAGACTGTACTGTAGGTCAGTATGGTAGAGACCCTACTGTAGGTCAGTATGGTAGAGACTGTACTGTAGGTCAGTATAGTTGAGACTGTACTGTAGGTCCGTATGGTAGAGACCCTACTGTAGGTCAGTATGGTAGAGACTGTACCCTAGGTCAGTATGGTAGAGACTGCACTGTAGGTCAGTATGGTAGAGACTGTACTGTAGGTCAGTATGGTAGAGACCCTACTGTAGGTCAGTATGGTAGAGACTGTACTGTAGGTCAGTATAGTTGAGAGTGTACTGTAGGTCCGTATGATATAGACTGTAGTATAGGTCAGTATAGTAGAGACTGTACTGTAGGTGAGTATAGTAGAGACTGTAGGTCGATATAGCAGAGACTGTACTGTAGGTCAGTATGGTAGAGACCCTACTGTAGGTCAGTATGGTAGAGACTGTACTGTAGGTCAGTATAGTTGAGACTGTACTGTAGGTCCGTATGATAGAGACTGTAGTATAGGTCAGTATAGTAGAGACTGTACTGTAGGTCCGTATGGTAGAGACTGTACTGTAGGTCAGTATGGTAGAGACTGTAGGTCAGTATAGTAGAGACTGTAGGTCGATATAGCAGAGACTGTACAGTAGGTCAGTATGGTAGAGACCCTACTGTAGGTCAGTATAGTAGAGACTGTACTGTAGGTCAGTATGGTAGAGACTGTACTGTATGTCAGTATAGTAGAGACTGTACTGTAGGTCAGTATGGTAGAGACTGTACTGTATGTCAGTGTGGTAGAGACTGTAGGTCAGTGTAGTAGAGACTGTACTGTAGGTCAGTATAGTAGAGACTGTTAGTCAGTATAGTAGAGACTGTAATGTAGGTCAGTGTGGTAGAGACTGTACTGTAGGTCAGTATAGTAGAGACTGCACTGTAGGTCAGTATAGTAGATACTGTACTGTAGGTCAGTATGGTAGAGACTGTACTGTAGGTCAGTATAGCAGAGACTGTAGGTCAGTATAGCAGAGACTGTACTGTAGGTCAGTATGGTAGATACTGTACTGTAGGTCAGTATGGTAGAGACCCTACTGTAGGTCAGTATGGTAGAGACTGTACTGTAGGTCAGTATAGTAGAGATGGTAGGTCAGTATCGTAGAGACTGTAGGTCGATATAGCAGAGACTGTACTGTAGGTCAGTATGGTAGAGACCCTACTGTAGGTCAGTATAGTTGAGACTGTACCGTAGGTCAGTATGGTAGAGACCCTACTGTAGGTCAGTATGGTAGAGACTGTACTGTAGGTCAGTATAGTAGAGACTGTACTGTAGGTCAGTATAGTAGATACTGTACTGTAGGTCAGTATGGTAGAGACTGTACTGTAGGTCAGTATAGCAGAGGACTGTAGGTCAGTATAGCAGAGACTGTACTGTAGGTCAGTATGGTAGATACTGTACTGTAGGTCAGTATGGTAGAGACCCTACTGTAGGTCAGTATAGTAGAGACTGTACTGTAGGTCAGTATGGTAGAGACTGTACTGTATGTCAGTATAGCAGAGACTGTACTGTAGGTCAGTATGGAAAGGACTGTACTGAAGGTCAGTATGGTAGAGACTGTACTGTAGGTCAGTAAAGTTGAGACTGTACTGTAGGTCAGTATGATATAGACTGTAGTATAGGTCAGTATAGTAGAGACTGTAATGTAGGTCAGTATGGTAGAGACTGTACTGTAGGTCAGTATAGTAGAGACTGCACTGTAGGTCAGTATAGTAGATACTGTACTGTAGGTCAGTATGGTAGAGACTGTACTGTAGGTCAGTATAGCAGAGACTGTAGGTCAGTATAGCAGAGACTGTACTGTAGGTCAGTATGGTAGATACTGTACTGTAGGTCAGTATGGTAGAGACCCTACTGTAGGTCAGTATGGTAGAGACTGTACTGTAGGTCAGTATAGTAGAGATGGTAGGTCAGTATCGTAGAGACTGTAGGTCGATATAGCAGAGACTGTACTGTAGGTCAGTATGGTAGAGACCCTACTGTAGGTCAGTATAGTTGAGACTGTACCGTAGGTCAGTATGGTAGAGACCCTACTGTAGGTCAGTATGGTAGAGACTGTACTGTAGGTCAGTATAGTAGAGACTGTACTGTAGGTCAGTATAGTAGATACTGTACTGTAGGTCAGTATGGTAGAGACTGTACTGTAGGTCAGTATAGCAGAGACTGTAGGTCAGTATAGCAGAGACTGTACTGTAGGTCAGTATGGTAGATACTGTACTGTAGGTCAGTATGGTAGAGACCCTACTGTAGGTCAGTATGGTAGAGACTGTACTGTAGGTCAGTATGGTAGATACTGTAGGTCAGTATAGTAGAGACTGTACTGTAGGTCAGTATAGTAGAGATGGTAGGTCAGTATCGTAGAGACTGTACTGTAGGTCCGTATGGTAGAGACCCTACTGTAGGTCAGTATGGTAGAGACTGCACTTTAGGTCAGTATGGTAGAGACTGTACTGTAGGTCAGTATGGTAGAGACTGTACTGTAGGTCAGTATGGTAGAGACCCTACTGTAGGTCAGTATGGTAGAGACTGTACTGTAGGTCAGTATAGTTGAGACTGTACTGCAGGTCCGTATGATAGAGACTGTAGTATAGGTCAGTATAGTAGAGACTGTACTGTAGGTGAGTATAGTAGAGACTGTAGGTCAGTATCGTAGAGACTGTAGGTCGATATAGCAGAGACTGTACTGTAGGTCAGTATGGTAGAGACCCTACTGCAGGTCAGTATGGTAGAGACTGTACTGTAGGTCAGTATAGTTGAGACTGTACTGTAGGTCCGTATGATAGAGACTGTAGTATAGGTCAGTATAGTAGAGACTGTACTGTAGGTCCATATGGTAGAGACTGTACTGTAGGTCAGTATGGTAGAGACTGTAGGTCAGTATAGTAGAGACTGTAGGTCGATATAGCAGAGACTGTACAGTAGGTCAGTATGGTAGAGACCCCACTGTAGGTCAGTATAGTAGAGACTGTACTGTAGGTCAGTATGGTAGAGACTGTACTGTATGTCAGTATAGTAGAGACTGTACTGTAGGTCAGTATGGTAGAGACTGTACTGTATGTCAGTGTGGTAGAGACTGTAGGTCAGTGTAGTAGAGACTGTACTGTAGGTCAGTATAGTAGAGACTGTTAGTCAGTATAGTAGAGACTGTAATGTAGGTCAGTATGGTAGAGACTGTACTGTAGGTCAGTATAGTAGAGACTGTACTGTAGGTCAGTATGGTAGAGACTGTACTGTATGTCAGTGTGGTAGAGACTGTAGGTCAGTGTAGTAGAGACTGTACTGTAGGTCAGTATAGTAGAGACTGTTAGTCAGTATAGTAGAGACTGTAATGTAGGTCAGTATGGTAGAGACTGTACTGTAGGTCAGTATAGTAGAGACTGTACTGTAGGTCAGTATGGTAGAGACTCTACTGTAGGTCAGTATAGCAGAGACTGTAGGTCAGTATAGCAGAGACTGTACTGTAGGTCAGTATGGTAGATACTGTACTGTAGGTCAGTATGGTAGAGACCCTACTGTAGGTCAGTATGGTAGAGACTGTACTGTAGGTCAGTATAGTAGAGACTGTATGTCAGTATCGTAGAGACTGTAGGTCGATATAGCAGAGACTGTACTGTAGGTCAGTATGGTAGAGACTGTAGTATAGGTCAGTATAGTAGAGACTGTACTGTAGGTCAGTATAGTAGAGACTATAGGTCAGTATCGTAGAGACTGTAGGTCGATATAGCAGAGACTGTACTGTAGGTCAGTATGGAAAGGACTGTACTGAAGGTCAGTATGGTAGAGACTGTACTGTAGGTCAGTAAAGTTGAGACTGTACTGTAGGTCAGTATGATATAGACTGTAGTATAGGTCAGTATAGTAGAGACTGTACTGTAGGTCAGTATGGTAGCGACTGTACTGTAGGTCAGTATGGTAGAGACTGTAGGTCAGTATAGTCGAGACTGTAGGTCGATATAGCAGAGACTGTACAGTAGGTCAGTATGGTAGAGACCTTACTGTAGGTCAGTATAGTAGAGACTGTACTGTAGGTCAGTATGGTAGAGACTGTACTCTATGTCAGTATGGTAGAGACTGTACTGTAGGTCAGTATGGTAGAGACTGTACTCTATGTCAGTGTAGTAGAGACTGTACTGTGGGCCAGTATAGTAGAGCCTGTTAGTCAGTATAGTAGAGACTGTAATGTAGGTCAGTATGGTAGAGACTGTACTGTAGGTCAGTATGGTAGAGACTGTACTGTTGGTAAGTATAGAAGAGACTGTAATGTAGGTCAGTATAGTAGAGACTGTAGGTCAGTATGGTAGAGACTGTACTGTTAGTCAGAATAGTAGAGACTGTACTGTAGGTCAGTATGGTAGAGACTGTAGGTCAGTATAGTAGAGACTGTACTGTAGGTCAGTATAGTAGAGACTGTACTGTAGGTCTGTATAGTAGAGACTGTACTGTAGGTCAGTATGGCAGAGACTGTACTGTAGGTCAGTATAGCAGAGACTGTAGGTCAGTATAGTAGAGACTGTACTGTAGGTCAGTATTGTAGAGACTGTAGGTCAGTATGGTAGAGACTGTGCTGTAGGTCAGTATAGTAGAGACTGTACTGTAGGTCAGGATAGTAGAGACTGGACTGTAGGTCAGTATAGTAGAGACTGTACTGTAGGTCTGTATAGTAGAGACTGTACTGTAGGTCAGTATGGTAGAGACTGTAGGTCAGTATGGTAGAGACTGTACTGTAGGTCAGTATAGTAGAGACTGTAGGTCAGTATAGTAGAGACTGTACTGTAGGTCAGTATAGTAGAGACGGTACTGTAGGTCAGTATGGTAGAGACTGTACTGTAGGTCAGTATGGTAGAGACTGTAGGTCAGTATGGTAGAGACTGTGCTGTAGGTCAGTATAGTAGAGACTGTACTGTAGGTCAGGATAGTAGAGACTGTACTGTAGGTCAGTATAGTAGAGACTGTAGGTCAGTATAGTAGAGACTGTACTGTAGGTCAGTATAGTAGAGACGGTACTGTAGGTCAGTATGGTAGAGACTGTACTGTAGGTCAGTATGGTAGAGACTGTAGGTCAGTATGGTAGAGACTGTGCTGTAGGTCAGTATAGTAGAGACTGTACTGTAGGTCAGGATAGTAGAGACTGTACTGTAGGTCAGTATAGTAGAGACTGTACTGTAGGTCTGTATAGTAGAGACTGTACTGTAGGTCAGTATGGTAGAGACTGTAGGTCAGTATGGTAGAGACTGTCCTGTCAGTATAATAGAGCAGGTTGGTTAGACTGTGAAGAACAACGTCCAAATGTATTGGGGATTAACACACACACACACACACACACACACACACACACACACACACACACACACACACACACACACACACACACACACACACACACACACACACTCAAACACTCAAACACACACTCAAACACACACACACACTCAAACACACACACACAATGTCCAAAACTAATGGGAATTAACTGAGCCTAATCGCACAGCGCTGGGCCCGTATGCAAATCAGCTTATTTATATTTGCAAGCCAGGCTGCTGATTGGCTGTTATCAGAATGCGCGGGTAGTCAGGCTCAGAGGGGGGAGATTAGAACTCTGCTATCGCCAACGCTTCTGCTCACTGCCCCTCGGAACTCTGGGATATGGAACCGCTCTCTGGGGGTTTTAGTTTTACCATGTCTGTCTGTCTCTGTGTCTGTCTGTCTGTCTCTCTCTCTTTGTCTGTCTGTCTCTCTCTCTGTGTCTGTCTGTCTGTCTGTCTGTCTGTCTGTCTGTCTGTCTGTCTGTCTGTCTCTCTTTCTTTCTTTCATTCTTTCATTCTTTCTCTCTAACTCTGTTCTACCTCTCTATCTCTGTCCCTCTATCTCTGTTCTACCTCTCTATCTCTGTCCCTCTAACTCTGTTCTACCTCTCTATCTCTGTCCCTCTAGCTCTGTGCTGTCTCTCTATCTCTGTCCCTCTAACTCTGTTCTGTCTCTCTATCTCTGTCCCTCTAACTCTGTTCTGTCTCTCTATCTCTGTCCCTCTAACTCTGTTCTGTCTCTCTATCTCTGTCCCTCTAACTCTGTTCTGTCTCTCTATCTCTGTCCCTCTAACTCTGTTCTGTCTCTCTATCTCTGTCCCTCTAACTCTGTTCTGTCTCTGTCCCTCTAACTCTGTTCTGCCTCTCTATCTCTGTCCCTCTAACTCTGTTCTACCTCTCTATCTCTGTTCTACCTCTCTATCTCTGTCCCTCTAACTCTGTTCTGTCTCTCTATCTCTGTCCCTCTAACTCTGTTCTGTCCCTCTAACTCTGTTCTACCTCTCTATCTCTGTTCTACCTCTCTATCTCTGTTCTACCTCTCTATCTCTGTCCCTCTAACTCTGTGCTGTCTCTCTATCTCTGTCCCTCTAACTCTGTTCTACCTCTCTAACTGTTCTACCTCTCTATCTCTGTCCCTCTAACTCTGTTCTGTCTCTGTCCCTCTAACTCTGTTCTGCCTCTCTATCTCTGTCCCTCTAACTCTGTTCTACCTCTCTATCTCTGTCCCTCTAACTTTGTGCTGTCTCTCTGTCCCTCTAACTCTGTTCTACCTCTCTAACTCTGTTCTACCTCTCTATCTCTGTCTCTCTAACTCTGTTCTACCTCTCTAACTCTGTTCTACCTCTCTATCTCTGTCCCTCTAAACTCTGTTCTGCCTCTCTAACTCTGTTCTACCTCTCTATCTCTGTCTCTCTAACTCTGTTCTACCTCTCTAACTCTGTTCTACCTCTCTATCTCTGTCCCTCTAACTCTGTTCTACCTCTCTATCTCTGTCCCTCTAACTCTGTTCTGTCTCTCTATCTCTGTCCCTCTAACTCTGTTCTACCTCTGTCCCTCTAACTCTGTTCTGCCTCTCTATCTCTGTCCCTCTACCTCTCTATCTCTGTCCCTCTAACTCTGTTCTGTCTCTCTATCTCTGTCCCTCTAACTCTGTTCTACCTCTCTATCTCTGTCCCTCTAACTTTGTGCTGTCTCTCTGTCCCTCTAACTCTGTTCTGTCTCTCTATCTCTGTCCCTCTAACTCTGTTCTACCTCTCTAACTCTGTTCTACCTCTCTATCTCTGTCTCTCTAACTCTGTTCTGTCTCTCTATCTCTGTCCCTCTAACTCTGTTCTGTCTCTCTATCTCTGTCCCTCTAACTCTGTTCTACCTCTCTACCTCTGTCCCTCTAACTCTGTTCTGCCTCTCTATCTCTGTCCCTCTAACTCTGTTCTGTCTCTCTATCTCTGTCCCTCTAACTCAGTTCTACCTCTCTATCTCTGTCCCTCTAACTTTGTGCTGTCTCTCTGTCCCTCTAACTCTGTTCTGTCTCTCTAACTCTGTTCTACCTCTCTATCTCTGTCTCTCTAACTCTGTTCTACCTCTCTATCTCTGTTCTACCTCTCTATCTCTGTCCCTCTAACTCTGTTCTACCTCTCTATCTCTGTTCTACCTCTCTATCTCTGTCCCTCTAACTCTGTTCTACCTCTCTATCTCTGTCTCTCTAACTCTGTTCTACCTCTCTATCTCTGTTCTACCTCTCTATCTCTGTCCCTCTAACTCTGTTCTACCTCTCTATCTCTGTTCTACCTCTCTATCTCTGTCCCTCTAACTCTGTTCTACCTCTCTATCTCTGTCCCTCTAACTTTGTGCTGTCTCTCTGTCCCTCTAACTCTGTTCTGTCTCTCTAACTCTGTTCTACCTCTCTATCTCTGTCTCTCTAACTCTGTTCTACCTCTCTATCTCTGTTCTACCTCTCTATCTCTGTCCCTCTAACTCTGTTCTACCTCTCTATCTCTGTTCTACCTCTCTATCTCTGTCCCTCTAACTCTGTTCTACCTCTCTATCTCTGTCTCTCTATCTCTGTCCCTCTAACTCTGTTCTACCTCTCTAACTCTGTTCTACCTCTCTAACTCTGTTCTACCTCTCTATCTCTGTCCCTCTAACTCTGTTCTACCTCTCTATCTCTGTCCCTCTAACTCTGTTCTGTCTCTCTATCTCTGTCCCTCTAACTCTGTTCTACCTCTGTCCCTCTAACTCTGTTCTGCCTCTCTATCTCTGTCCCTCTAACTCTGTTCTACCTCTCTATCTCTGTTCTACCTCTCTATCTCTGTTCTACCTCTCTATCTCTGTTCTACCTCTCTATCTCTGTCCCTCTAACTCTGTTCTACCTCTCTAACTCTGTTCTACCTCTCTATCTCTGTCCCTCTAACTCTGTTCTACCTCTCTATCTCTGTCCCTCTAACTCTGTTCTGTCTCTCTATCTCTGTCCCTCTAACTCTGTTCTACCTCTGTCCCTCTAACTCTGTTCTGCCTCTCTATCTCTGTCTCTCTATCTCTGTTCTACCTCTCTATCTCTGTTCTACCTCTCTATCTCTATCTCTGTCCTCTGTTTCTGCACTGAGATGACTGTTACATGTACCTGTGTTTCATACATTCACAGATGCTGAGTCCTCTGTTTCTGCACTGAGATGGCTGTTACATGTACCTGTGTTTCATACATCCACAGATGATGAGTCTTCTGTTTCTGCACTGAGATGGCTGTTATATGTAACTTTGACTCCATTCAAATGAATCCTAAGAGTTACAGAACACGTACAAGACATGGATGTACTGTGTGTGAGTTTATGTGTGTCTTTTGATGATGGGTACTGATGGTGTTTGTTGTTGTCTCATGTGTTTCCATAGTTACGGACCAGTATATGCTGCGGACCCCTACAACCACCCACTTGCTCCAGCAGCCACATACAGCATTGGTGCCATGGTAAAATATACACTTACACACCTCTCTCTGTCTCCTCTTCCTTCCTCCTCTCTCTCTGTCTCCCCTTCCTTCCTCGTCTCTCTCTCCTTCCTTCCTCCTCTCTCTCCTTCCTCCTCTCTCTCTGTCTCCTCTTCCTTCCTCTCTCTCTCTCTCCCTTCCTTCCTCTCTCTCTGTCTCCTCTTCCTCCTCTCTCTCTGTCTCTCCTTCCTTCCTCCTCTCTCTCTCTCCTTCCTTCCTCCTCTCTCTCTGTCTCCCCTTCCTTCCTCCTCTCTCTCTCTCCTTCCTTCCTCCTCTCTCTCTTTCCTTCCTTCCTCCTCTCTCTCTGTCTCCCCTTCCTTCCTCCTCTCTCTCTCTCCTTCCTTCCTCCTCTCTCTCTCTCCTTCCTTCCTCCTCTCTCTCTGTCTCCCCTTCCTTCCTCCTCTCTCTCTCTCCTTCCTTCCTTCCTCTCTCTCTGTCTCCTCTTCCTCCTCTCTCTCTGTCTCTTTCCTTCCTCCTCTCTCTCTCTCCTTCCTCCTCCTCTCTCTCTTTCCTTCCTTCCTCCTCTCTCTCTGTCTCCCCTTCCTTCCTCCTCTCTCTCTCTCCTTCCTTCCTCCTCTCTCTCTCTCCTTCCTTCCTCCTCTCTCTCTGTCTCCCCTTCCTTCCTCCTCTCTCTCTCTCCTTCCTTCCTCCTCTCTCTCTCTCCTTCCTTCCTCCTCTCTCTCTCTCCTTCCTTCCTCCTCTCTCTCTGTCTCTCCTTCCTCCTCTCTCTCTCCTTCCTTCCTCCTCTCTCTCTCTCCTTCCTTCCTCCTCTCTCTCTGTCTCTCCTTCCTCCTCTCCTCTCTTGCAATCAGGTGTTTTTCATTCTCTCTTGCTTTTCTGTTTCCTTGTCTTCCTCCGTTCATCCACCTCTCCCTCAATCTATCCCTCTTCACCTCTCCCTCCCTCTCCCTGAGGGACAGACAGACGGGCGGGTGGGTGGGTGGGCGGGCAGGCAGGCAGGCAGGCAGGCAGGCAGGCGGACGGACAGACAGACAGACAGACAGACGGGCGGGCATGCGGACAGACAGACAGACAGACACATCTACTCCGCTAACACAAGCATGGTGCAATGTGATGTGATTCCGTCATACACAACAAAAAGAGCACGGTGTTGATGTTGTTGTTGTTACTGATGTTGTTATGTGATGTCGCCATATATTAACCCATTGTTTCTCACCCCTCTGAGTAGCCCCTGGCATGATGACCTGGCATGATGGCCTGGCATGTCTGCTGGCATGACTGGGTGCACGCTGCATGTGGGGGGGGCCATGTCATCCCACTGGGTTTGTAACGGTAACCTAACAAACCGTAAATGGCATAGAGTTGGTCAGGAAGTAGTGTGTGGAGGGTATTCTACACACTTCACAAGTAGACTTAGACAAGTGCTTTACATATACAGTACTTATCTTTACATATACAGTACATATCTTTACATATACAGTACGTATCTTTACATATACAGTACATATACAGTACGTATCTTTACATATACAGTACGTATCTTACATATACAGTACATATCTTTACATATACAGTACATATACAGTACATATACAGTACATATACAGTACATATACAGTACATATACAGTACATATCTTTATATATACAGTACATATACAGTACATATCTTTACATATACAGTACAT
The DNA here is from genome assembly GCF_002021735.2 of Oncorhynchus kisutch. NCBI lineage: Eukaryota > Metazoa > Chordata > Actinopteri > Salmoniformes > Salmonidae > Oncorhynchus > Oncorhynchus kisutch. The sequence continues at coordinate 27,963 of NW_022262754.1, forward strand.
ATACAGTACATATACAGTACATATACAGTACATATACAGTACTTATACAGTACATATCTTACATATACAGTACATATACAGTACATATACAGTACATATACAGTACATATCTTTACAGATACAGCACATATACAGTACATATCTTTACATATACAGTACATATCTTTACATACACAGTACTTAACAGTACATATACAGTACATATACAGTACATATCTTTACATATACAGTACTTATACAGTACATATCTTTACATATACAGTACATATACAGTACATATCTTTACATACACAGTACATATCTTTACATATACAGTACGTATCTTTACATATACAGTACATATACAGTACATATACAGTACATATACAGTACGTATCTTTACATATACAGTACATATCTTTACATATGCAGTACGTATCTTTACATATACAGTACATATACAGTACGTATCTTTACATATACAGTACATATACAGTACATATCTTTACATATACAGTACATATCTTTACATATACAGTACATATACAGTACTTATCTTTACATATACAGTACATATACAGTACATATACAGTACATATACAGTACGTATCTTTACATATACAGTACATATCTTTACATACACAGTACATATCTTTACATATACAGTACGTATCTTTACATATACAGTACATATACAGTACATATACAGTACATATACAGTACATATACAGTACGTATCTTTACATATACAGTACGTATCTTTACATATACAGTACATATACAGTACGTATCTTTACATATACAGTACATATACAGTACATATCTTTACATATACAGTACATATACAGTACATATACAGTACATATACAGTACTTATACAGTACATATCTTTACATATACAGTACATATACAGTACATATACAGTACATATACAGTACATATCTTTACAGATACAGTACATATACAGTACATATCTTTACATATACAGTACATATCTTTACATACACAGTACTTATACAGTACATATACAGTACATATACAGTACATATCTTTACATATACAGTACTTATACAGTACATATCTTTACATATACAGTACATATCTTTACATATACAGTACATATACAGTACATATCTTTACATACACAGTACATATCTTTACATATACAGTACGTATCTTTACATATACAGTACATATACAGTACATATACAGTACATATACAGTACATATACAGTACATATCTTTACATATACAGTACATATACAGTACATATCTTTACATATACAGTACATATCTTTACATATACAGTACATATCTTTACATATATTTACATATATTTACATATACAGTACATATCTTTACATATACAGTGCATATCCTTACATATATTTACATATCTTTACATATACTGTACATATCTTTACATAGATTTACATATACCGTACATATACAGTACATATCTTTACATATACAGTACATATAGTTATATATACGGTACATATATTTACATATATTTACATATACAGTACATATCTTTACATATATTTACATATACAGTACATATGTTTACATATACAGTACATGTGTTTACATATACAGTACATATGTTTACATATACAGTACATATGTTTACATATACAGTACATATACAGTACATATCTTTACATATACAGTACATGTCTTTACATATACAGTACTTATACAGTACATATCTTTACATATACAGTACATATCTTTACATATACAGTACTTATACAGTACATATCTTTACATATACAGTACATATCTTTACATATACAGTACATGTCTTTACATATACAGTACGTATCTTTACATATACAGTACATATACAGTACATATACAGTACATATACAGTACATATCTTTACATATACAGTACATATACAGTACATATCTTTACATATACAGTACATATCTTTACATATACAGTACATATCTTTACATATATTTACATATATTTACATATACAGTACACATCTTTACATATACAGTGCATATCCTTACATATATTTACATATCTTTACATATACTGTACATATCTTTACATAGATTTACATATACCGTACATATACAGTACATATCTTTACATATACAGTACATATAGTTATATATACGGTACATATATTTACATATATTTACATATACAGTACATATCTTTACATATACAGTACATATGTTTACATATACAGTACATATACAGTACGTATCTTTACATATACAGTACATATACAGTACATATCTTTACATATACAGTACATATCTTTACATATACAGTACATATACAGTACTTATCTTTACATATACAGTACATATACAGTACATATACAGTACATATACAGTACGTATCTTTACATATACAGTACATATCTTTACATACACAGTACATATCTTTACATATACAGTACGTATCTTTACATATACAGTACATATACAGTACATATACAGTACATATACAGTACATATACAGTACGTATCTTTACATATACAGTACGTATCTTTACATATACAGTACATATACAGTACGTATCTTTACATATACAGTACATATACAGTACATATCTTTACATATACAGTACATATACAGTACATATACAGTACATATACAGTACTTATACAGTACATATCTTTACATATACAGTACATATACAGTACATATACAGTACATATACAGTACATATCTTTACAGATACAGTACATATACAGTACATATCTTTACATATACAGTACATATCTTTACATACACAGTACTTATACAGTACATATACAGTACATATACAGTACATATCTTTACATATACAGTACTTATACAGTACATATCTTTACATATACAGTACATATCTTTACATATACAGTACATATACAGTACATATCTTTACATACACAGTACATATCTTTACATATACAGTACGTATCTTTACATATACAGTACATATACAGTACATATACAGTACATATACAGTACATATACAGTACATATCTTTACATATACAGTACATATACAGTACATATCTTTACATATACAGTACATATCTTTACATATACAGTACATATCTTTACATATATTTACATATATTTACATATACAGTACATATCTTTACATATACAGTGCATATCCTTACATATATTTACATATCTTTACATATACTGTACATATCTTTACATAGATTTACATATACCGTACATATACAGTACATATCTTTACATATACAGTACATATAGTTATATATACGGTACATATATTTACATATATTTACATATACAGTACATATCTTTACATATATTTACATATACAGTACATATGTTTACATATACAGTACATGTGTTTACATATACAGTACATATGTTTACATATACAGTACATATGTTTACATATACAGTACATATACAGTACATATCTTTACATATACAGTACATGTCTTTACATATACAGTACTTATACAGTACATATCTTTACATATACAGTACATATCTTTACATATACAGTACTTATACAGTACATATCTTTACATATACAGTACATATCTTTACATATACAGTACATGTCTTTACATATACAGTACGTATCTTTACATATACAGTACATATACAGTACATATACAGTACATATACAGTACATATCTTTACATATACAGTACATATACAGTACATATCTTTACATATACAGTACATATCTTTACATATACAGTACATATCTTTACATATATTTACATATATTTACATATACAGTACACATCTTTACATATACAGTGCATATCCTTACATATATTTACATATCTTTACATATACTGTACATATCTTTACATAGATTTACATATACCGTACATATACAGTACATATCTTTACATATACAGTACATATAGTTATATATACGGTACATATATTTACATATATTTACATATACAGTACATATCTTTACATATACAGTACATATGTTTACATATACAGTACATATGTTTACATATACAGTACATATACAGTACATATCTTTACATATACAGTACATGTCTTTACATATACAGTACTTATACAGTACATATCTTTACATATACAGTACATATCTTTACATATACAGTACTTATACAGTACATATCTTTACATATACAGTACATATCTTTACATATACAGTACATATACAGTACATATCTTTACATACACAGTACATATCTTTACATATACAGTACGTATCTTTACATATACAGTACATATACAGTACATATACAGTACATATACAGTACATATACAGTACATATCTTTACATATACAGTACATATACAGTACATATCTTTACATATACAGTACATATCTTTACATATACAGTACATATCTTTACATATATTTACATATATTTACATATACAGTACATATCTTTACATATACAGTGCATATCCTTACATATAGTTACATATCTTTACATATACTGTACATATCTTTACATAGATTTACATATACCGTACATATACAGTACATATCTTTACATATACAGTACATATAGTTATATATACGGTACATATATTTACATATATTTACATATACAGTACATATCTTTACATATATTTACATATACAGTACATATGTTTACATATACAGTACATATGTTTACATATACAGTACATATGTTTACATATACAGTACATATACAGTACATATCTTTACATATACAGTACATGTCTTTACATATACAGTACTTATACAGTACATATCTTTACATATACAGTACATATCTTTACATATACAGTACTTATACAGTACATATCTTTACATATACAGTACATATCTTTACATATACAGTACATGTCTTTACATATACAGTACGTATCTTTACATATACAGTACATATACAGTACATATACAGTACATATACAGTACATATACAGTACATATCTTTACATATACAGTACATATACAGTACATATCTTTACATATACAGTACATATCTTTACATATACAGTACATATCTTTACATATATTTACATATATTTACATATACAGTACATATCTTTACATATACAGTACATGTCTTTACATATACAGTACTTATACAGTACATATCTTTACATATACAGTACATATCTTTACATATACAGTACTTATACAGTACATATCTTTACATATACAGTACATATCTTTACATATACAGTACATATACAGTACATATCTTTACATACACAGTACATATCTTTACATATACAGTACGTATCTTTACATATACAGTACATATACAGTACATATACAGTACATATACAGTACATATACAGTACATATCTTTACATATACAGTACATATACAGTACATATCTTTACATATACAGTACATATCTTTACATATACAGTACATATCTTTACATATATTTACATATATTTACATATACAGTACATATCTTTACATATACAGTGCATATCCTTACATATAGTTACATATCTTTACATATACTGTACATATCTTTACATAGATTTACATATACCGTACATATACAGTACATATCTTTACATATACAGTACATATAGTTATATATACGGTACATATATTTACATATATTTACATATACAGTACATATCTTTACATATATTTACATATACAGTACATATGTTTACATATACAGTACATATGTTTACATATACAGTACATATGTTTACATATACAGTACATATACAGTACATATCTTTACATATACAGTACATGTCTTTACATATACAGTACTTATACAGTACATATCTTTACATATACAGTACATATCTTTACATATACAGTACTTATACAGTACATATCTTTACATATACAGTACATATCTTTACATATACAGTACATGTCTTTACATATACAGTACGTATCTTTACATATACAGTACATATACAGTACATATACAGTACATATACAGTACATATACAGTACATATCTTTACATATACAGTACATATACAGTACATATCTTTACATATACAGTACATATCTTTACATATACAGTACATATCTTTACATATATTTACATATATTTACATATACAGTACATATCTTTACATATACAGTGCATATCCTTACATATATTTACATATCTTTACATATACTGTACATATCTTTACATAGATTTACATATACCGTACATATACAGTACATATCTTTACATATACAGTACATATAGTTATATATACGGTACATATATTTACATATATTTACATATACAGTACATATCTTTACATATACAGTACATATGTTTACATATACAGTACATATGTTTACATATACAGTACATATACAGTACATATCTTTACATATACAGTACATGTCTTTACATATACAGTACTTATACAGTACATATCTTTACATATACAGTACATATCTTTACATATACAGTACTTATACAGTACATATCTTTACATATACAGTACATATCTTTACATATACAGTACATGTCTTTATGGCTGTTGTTTGCATAGAATTAGAAAAAAATATATGAGAAGAATAACTGTGTGTGTTTCAGATGCTTTACATACAGCATATCTCTATGGTTACGTGTGTGTTTCAGATGCTTTACATACAGTTTATATCTATGGTTACGCGTGTGTTTCAGATGCTTTACATACAGCATATCTCTATGGTTACGTGTGTGTTTCAGATGCTTTACATACAGTTTATATCTATGGTTACGCATGTGTTTCAGGTGCTTTACATACAGCATATCTCTATGGTTATGCGTGTGTTTCAGGTGCTTTACATACAGTTTATCTCTAAGGTTACACGTGTGTTTCAGATGCTTTACATACAGCATATCTCTATGGTTACACGTGTGTTTCAGATGCTTTACATACAGTTTATCTCTATGGTTACGCGTGTGTTTCAGATGCTTTACATACAGCATATCTCTATGGTTATGCGTGTGTTTCAGATGCTTTACATACAGTTTATCTCTATGGTTACGTGTGTGTTTAAGATGCTTTACATACAGCATATCTCTATGGTTACGTGTGTGTTTCAGATGCTTTACATATGGTTTATCTCTATGGTTACGCGTGTGTTTCAGATGCTTTACATACGGTTTATCTCTATGGTTACGTTTGTGTTTCAGAATGCTTACATTATCTCTACGGTTACGTGTGCGTTTCAGAATTCGTACATTATCTCTATGGTTACGTGTGCGTTTCAGAATGCTTACATTATCTCTATGATTATGTGTGTGTTTCAGAATGCTACATTATTTCTATGGTTATGTGTGCGTTTCAGAATTCTTACATTATCTCTATGGTTATGCGTGCGTTTCAAAATGCTTACATTATCTCTATGGTTATGTGTGCATTTCAGAATGCTTGCATTATCTATATGGTTACATGTGCGTTTCAGAATGCTTACATTATCTCCATGGTTACGTGTGCGTTTCAGAATGCTTACATTATCTCTGTGGTTACGTGTGTGCGTTTCAGAATGCTTACATTATCTCCATGGTTACGTGTGTGTTTCAGAATGCTTACATTATCTCTATGGTTACGTGTGTGCGTTTCAGAATGCTTACATTATCTCTATGGTTACGTGTGTGTTTCAGAATGCTTACATTATCTCTATGGTTACATGTGTGTTTCAGAATCCGTTTGCCCCGTTGGCTGATGCCAAGACGAGGAGTCATGCTGACGACGTGGGGCTGGTGTTGTCCTCCCTGCAGGCTAGCATATACAGGGGAGGTTACAGCCGCTTCGCCCCATACTAACCCACCAACCAACCTCCCTAAAACCATACAACAACCAATTACTACCCTACCAACCAACCAACCTCCCCACAACCAAACAACATCCAATCCTTTTTGACAGGGATACAACCGAGCAACCAACCAACCTCCCCACAACCAAACAACATCCAATCCTTTCTGACAGGGACACAACCAAGCAACCAACCAACCTCCCCACAACCAAACAACAACCAATCTTTTCTGACAGGGACACAACCGAGCAACCAACCAACCAACCAACAAACAAACCACACAACCAACAAACCAGTATGTGAGTGAGAAAGACAGAGAGAGTGAGAGACAGAGAGAGAGAGACAGAGAATGAACTTTGAGGCCTGGGTATTGCAATATATGCTGTTGAGCATGATTTTAGCAGCTCCTAAGAGAGAGGGAAGTCAGTCAACTAAAAAGAAGGATATTTATACCTCAGATATTGTGTGCTGTTCATTTTGATACAGTGGGTTTTTCATTTGTAAAGGTCAGTAGATGGTCCGTGTTGGTAGAGCTATAGAAGAGCTACTAGATTTAAAACCTTACCATTGTAAAACAACACATTTCAACTGTTCGGGCTTCGTGAAAAGACAAACCAATCCTGTGAAATACATCGTAGAATGAGATCCCGTTTTGTAAGAGGGTTTACATGATTGCAGGGTTCGGATTCCTTTGACATTCTCTCTGTTAGCGTCTACGTTGTTTCCTAGCTACTGGGGTTATGATTAGGAACGGGGTTAAAGTTAAGGACTGGGCAAGTGTTAGGGTTAGGATTCCTTTGACATTCTCTCTGTTAGCGTCTACGTTGTTTCCTAGCTACTGGGGTTATGATTAGGAACGGGGTTAAAGTTAAGGACTGAGCAAGTGTTAGGGTTAGGATTCCTTTGACATTCTCTCTGTTAGCGTCTACGTTGTTTCCTAGCTACTGGGGTTATGATTAGGAACGGGGTTAAAGTTAAGGACTGGGCAAGTGTTAGGGTTAGGATTCCTTTGACATTCTCTCTGTTAGCGTCTACGTTGTTTCCTAGCTACTGGGGTTATGATTAGGAACGGGGTTAAAGTTAAGGACTGGGCAAGTGTTAGGGTTAGGATTCCTTTGACATTCTCTCTGTTAGCGTCTACGTTGTTTCCTAGCTACTGGGGTTATGATTAGGAACGGGGTTAAAGTTAAGGACTGGGCAAGTGTTAGGGTTAGGATTCCTTTGACATTCTCTCTGTTAGCGTCTACGTTGTTTCCTAGCTACTGGGGTTATGATTAGGAACGGGGTTAAAGTTAAGGACTGGGCAAGTGTTAGGGTTAGGATTCCTTTGACATTCTCTCTGTTAGCGTCTACGTTGTTTCCTAGCTACTGGGGTTATGATTAGGAACGGGGTTAAAGTTAAGGACTGGGCAAGTGTTAGGGTTAGGATTCCTTTGACATTCTCTCTGTTAGCGTCTACGTTGTTTCCTAGCTACTGGGGTTGTGATTAGGAACGGGGTTAAAGTTAAGGACTGGGCAAGTGTTAGGGTTAGGATTCCTTTGACATTCTCTCTGTTAGCGTCTACGTTGTTTCCTAGCTACTGGGGTTATGATTAGGAACGGGGTTAAAGTTAAGGACTGGGCAAGTGTTAGGGTTAGGATTAGGTTAGGATTATGGTTAAGGTTGGGATTAGGTTAGGATTAGGGTTAAGGTTGGGGTTAAGGTTAGGTTAGGATTAGGGTTAAGGTTGGGATTAGGTTAGGATTAGGGTTAGGGTTAAGGTTGGGGTTAGGTTAGGTTAGGATTGGGGTTAAAGTTAAGGACTGGGCAAGTGTTAGGGTTAGGATCAGGTTAGGATTAGGGTTAAATTTGGGGTTAGGTTAGGTTAGGATTGGGATTAAAGTTAAGGACTGGGCAAGTGTTAGGGTTAGGATTAGGGTTAAGGTTGGGATTAGGTTAGGATTAGGGTTAAGGTTGAGGTTAGGGCTGAAGCTGAGGGTTAGGATTGAGGTTATGGTTGGGGAGGTGGGGGTAAAATGGGGTATTAGAAAGGCACCGAAAGGTTGCAAGATCGAGTCCCCCTGCTGACAAGGTCAAAATCTTGCGTTCTACCCCTGAACAAGGCAGTTAACCCACTGTTCCTAGGCCTTCATTGTAAATAAGAATTTGTTCTTAACTGACATGCCTAGTTAAATAAAGTTAAAATAGAAATTAGACCAGGTGATGGAAAGACAGAGATGGAGGGGAGGTAGGGGTAAAATGGGGTACTATAAACCCACAACACAGTGCTGTGTCAATATTAGACCAGGTGATGGGATAGAGAGAGGTGGAGGGGAGGTGGGGGTAAAATGGGGTACTATAAACCCACAACACAGTGCTGTGTCATTATTAGACCAGGTGATGGGAAAGAGAGAGATGGAGGGGAGGTGGGGGTAAAATGGGGTACTATAAACCCACAACACAGTACTGTGTCATTATTAGACCAGGTGATGGGATAGAGAGAGATGGAGGGGAGGTGGGGGTAAAATGGGGTACTATAAACCCACAACACAGTGCTGTGTCATTATTAGACCAGGTGATGGGAAAGAGAGAGATGGAGGGGAGGTGGGGGTAAAATGGGGTACTATAAACCCACAACACAGTACTGTGTCATTATTAGACCAGGTGATGGGATAGAGAGAGATGGAGGGGAGTAGTTGTGTGTGGATGATGCGTAGTCGGCAGCGTGCTAAACAGGGAGGACGTTGATGTGTGGATTAGATCATGATGGTTGTGATTGTCATCGTTTATCACTCAGAGCCAAAGGTTCAGATGTTCCTGGGGGTTTCCATCTGTGTGGCAGTCAGAGAATAACCTGTTATGGTTAGAGAACAGAGAGGCTGCTTCCCAAACGGACCCCTATTCCCTACATAGTGCACTACTTTGAACAGGGCCCTATGGCACCCTATTCCCTATATATAGTGCACTGCTTTGGACAGGGCCCTATGACACCCTATTCCCTATATATAGTGCACTGCTTTGAACAGGGCCCTATGGCACCCTATTCCCTATATAGTGCACTGCTTTGGACAGGGCCCTATGGCACCCTATTCCCTATATAGTGCACTGCTTTGGACAGGGCCCTATGGCACCCTATTCCCTATATAGGGCCCTATATGCCTCTGGTCAAAGTTGTGCACCATATAGGGAATAGGGTGCTATAGGGCCCTGTTCAACGTAGTGCACTATATAGGCAATTAGGCTCGGGTCTAGAGTAGTGCACTATATAGGGAATAGGGTGCCATAGGGCCCTGGTCAAAGTAGTGCACTATGTAGGGAATAGGGTGCCATAGGGCCCTGTTCAAAGTAGTGCACTATATAGGGAATAGGGTGCCATAGGGCCCTGTTCAAAGTAGTGCACTATATAGGGAATAGGGTGCCATTTGGGAGGCATGCGGTCTTTTTCTCCATGGAGGGTTTACTGTTGAAACCATCATCTAGTCCCTTTAGTCAAAAACCTTTATAGATATAGGTTATCCCATGGTAATAATAATGATACTGGTACAGATGTTGTTTTTATAGATATAGGTTATCCCATGGTAATAATCATGATACTGGTACAGATGTTGTTTTTATAGATATAGGTTATCCCATGGTAATAATAATGATACTGGTACAGATGTTGTTTTTATAGATATAGGTTATCCCATGGTAATAATAATGATACTGGTACAGATGTTGTTTTTATAGAAATTACAGTATATCTATTGATATAGTTGCTGACTTTTATATTATGGGAGAGATTTAAAAAATATTTAAAAAATGTCTATATTTACCTTCTCTATTTTACCTTCTGTGTTTCGTTTGTTTTTTTCTCTCCAGAAATTATAAGACTATGATTATTTGTACCCGATGAAAACTGAACAAACAAAATATATATATATATAAATATATAAACCAACAATGTATTAATGGAGACGTTTGAGCTGTGCAACGAAGGTGTTCTCTTAAAACACAAAATACACAACTGTCATGTTTTAGTTGTAGGCTACAACACCAACGGTTTGGGAAAAAAGCTTTTCTGGTTGTCTTTATGGAGTCGTCATATCCAGATGGATCATGACACACTACAAGTAATGCAATCATAATGTACATACTATCATGGTATTTTTTGGGGGGGGGTCGGCTGTACTATCTTACCGACAGACACACAGCCTGTACACGGTCTTCACTACTACTAGGCTGTAGAACATGTCAGTGTCCTGTACGCTGCTGATGTTTGTTAGGCTTTTTATGTTTACATTGACTTGTCTTTCATTTGGGTTTTGATATCATTTGTAATGTGACCTCCTTTGTAATGTTATTTTCTAGAACTCAGCCTTTACCACTTTGAAAAAAAAAAACGGTTTGATTAATTAGAAATATATATGACTTGTGAAAAAAAAAAGATGACGTTTATGTAAATATGAAAAATGAAGCTGTTGTTGATTTAAAGTGCTCCAGGGGCGGCGAGAGGAAACGCCCAGTTCACCTCACGTAGCTAAATACTTCCTTACACCCCTCTTTTCTTCCTGATATCCTCCCTCCCTCCTTTCCTCCCACCCTCCCTCCTTTCCTCCCTCCTTTCCTCCCTCTTTTCCTCCCTACTTTCCTCCCTACTTTCCTCCCTACTTTCACTCCCCTCCCTCCTTTCCTCCCTCCTTTCCTCCCCCCTCCCTCCTTTCCTCCCCCTCCCTCCCTCCCCATCCCTCCCTCCTTTCCTCCCTCCTTTCCTCCCCCCTCCCTCCCCCCTCCCTCCCTCCTTTCCTCCCCCTCCCTCCCTCCCCATCCCTCCCTCCTTTCCTCCCTCCTTTCCTCCCCCCTCCCTCCCCCCTCCCTCCCTCCTTTCCTCCTTTCCTTCCCTCCCTCCTTCCTCTCTCCTTTCCTCCCTCCTTTCCTCCCCCCTCCCTCCTTTCCTCCCCCCTCCCTCTCTCCTTTCCTCCCTCCTATCCTCCCTCCTTTCCTCCCTCCTTTCCTCCCTCCTTTCCTCCTCCCTCCCTCCCTCCCCCCTCCCTCCCTCCTTTCCTCCCTCCTATCCTCCCTCCTTTCCTCCCTCCTTTCTTCCTACACCTTGTTTACATATGAACCTGATCAGAGGTGTTTGTCTCCGTTTTGTATTTATAAGAAGAATAACAAATATTCAGAAATGCAAAAGGCAGTGGCATCTGCAGGTTGTGGGGTTTAGCACCATCCTGCAGGTTGTGGGGTTTAGCACCATCCTGCAGGTTCTGGGGTTTAGCACCATCCTGCAGGTTCTGGGGTTTAGCACCATCCTGCAGGTTCTGGGGTTTAGCACCATCCTGCAGGTTGTGGGGTTTAGCACCATCCTGCAGGTTGTGGGGTTTAGCACCATCCTGCAGGTTCTGGGGTTTAGCACCATCCTGCAGGTTGTGGGATTTAGTACCATCATGCAGGTTCTGGGGTTTAGCACCATCCTGCAGGTTCTGGGGTTAAGTCCCATCCTGTTGGCAGGTTGTGGGGTTTAGCACCATCCTGCAGGTTCTGGGGGTTAAGTCCCATCCTGTTGGCAGGTTGTGGGGTTTAGCACCATACTGCAGGTTCTGGGGTTAAGTCCCATTCTGTCTGCAGGTTGTGGGGTTTAGCACCATACTGCAGGTTCTGGGGATAAGTCCCATCCTGTTGGCAAGTTGTGGGATTTAGCACCATACTGCAGGTTCTGGGGATAAGTCCCATTCTGTTGGCAGGTTGTGGGGTTTAGCCCCATCCTGCAGATTCTGGGGGTTAAGTCCCGTTCTGTCTGCAGGTTATGGGATTTAGCACCATCCTGCAGGTTCTGGGGGTTAAGCCCCATCCTGTTGGCAGGTTGTGGGGTTTAGCACCATCCTGCAGGTTCTGGGGGTTAAGCCCCATCCTGTTGGCAGGTTGTGGGGTTTAGCACCATCCTGCAGGTTCTGGGGGTTAAGACCCTGCCCTGTGTTTGCTGAACCATCAGTGGGCATGGCAACACGTATCCTGGCTACACCACCGCGTGTCTCTTTCCCTACCCTCTACATCCTCTGCTTCCATAGGTGTTGTGATGAGATACCCCCTCCCCTGTCCTTGTATGTGCATGCACTATGGTTCTTCCACTTAACAATAACAATCAATAAAGTTTGTCAAGATAAGCAGACTGTCTGGGCTCTACTATATTATCACTCTCTTTTGATTTATTTCTTTACATTTTATGAAGGAAATTACCAGAGTTTCTCCTGTTCTGATCAGATGGAATTGAATTCCCACCTGGTCCAGAGATTCTCAGTTCCACAGGACCAACCAGGACCAACCAGGACCAACCAGGACCAACCAAGACCAACCAGGACCAACCAGGACCAACCAGGACGAACCAGGACCAAACAAGACCAAACAAGACCAACCAGGACCAACCAAGACCAACCAGGACCAAACAAGAGAGAATGGTGACTTGTGATTTAAGGTATTATTTCTGACCCAGGTATATTTATAAGGTATATATGAGATCAGGTATATTTAAAACCAGGTATATATCAGATCAGGTATATTTAAAACCAGGTATATATCAGATCAGGTATAGTTCAGACCCGGGTGTATTTAAAACCAGGTTGTAAGGACCGACGCTGGGAGACGAGAAGCCAGTACAGGGAGTGAACATTTAATGGCTAATAGACAAGAAACAAGGACAGCGTCTGCACAGGGGAAAACGTAACGACATCAATGCAGACACGGGGATGAAACTGAGGAACAGACAGATATAAGGAAGGCAATCAAAACGTGAAGGAGTCCAGGTGAGTCCAATGAAACGCTGCGTAACAAAGGTGACAGGTGTGCATAATGATGGGCAGCCTGGCACCCTCTGGCACCAGGGAGGGTGAGAAGGCATGACAGTACCCCCCCCCCCCCCCCCCCCCCCCTGTAGGGGCGCCACCCAGCGTCCCACCTGGGCGAGCCTGATGGGCCGGCTGAGGCGCTGGAGCCTGACAAGCCGACTGAGGCGCTGGAGCCTGACGAGCCGGCTGAGGCGCTGGAGCCTGACGAGCCAGCCGAGGCAAGGAAACCTCTTGAGCCAGCTAAGGCGTGGAAGCCTGACGAGCCAGCTGAGGTAAGGAAACCTCTCGTGCCAGCTGAGGCGTGGAAGCCTGACGAGCCGACTGAGGCAAGGAAACCTGACGAGCCGACTGAGACAAGGAAACCCCTCGTGCCAGCTAAGGCGTGGAAGCCTGACGAGCCAGCTGAGGTAAGGAAACATCTCGTGCCAGCTGAGGCGTGGAAGCCTGACGAGCCGACTGAGGCAAGGAAACCTGACGAGCCGACTGAGGCAAGGAAACCTCTCGTGCCAGCTAAGGCGTGGAAACCTGACGAGCCAGCTGAGGCAAGGAAACCTCTCGTGCCAGCTAAGGCGTGGAAGCCTGACGAGCCAGCTGAGGCAAGGAAACCTCTCGTGCCAGCTAAGGCGTGGAAGCCTGACGAGCCAGCTGAGGTAAGGAAACCTCTCGTGCCAGCTAAGGCGTGGAAGCCTGACGAGCCAGCTGAGGCAAGGAAACCTCTCGTGCCAGCTAAGGTGTTGAAGCCTGATGAGCCAGCTGAGGTAAGGAAACCTCTCATGCCAGCTAAGGCGTGGAAGCCTGACGAGCCAGCTGAGGCGTGGAAGCCTGACGAGCCAGCTGAGGCGTGGAAGCCTGACGAGCCAGCTGAGGCACCCCCAGTTACTTTGGCAGCGGCACCCGGACCCGATGTCACCAACAATAACAAAAAACAAGACCTCCCTGATGCTTCAAATTGTGGTGTCAGCATTTTGTAAGGACCGACGCTGGGAGACGAGAAGCAAGTACGGGGAGTGAACATTTCATGGATAATAGACAAGAAACTGGAGAAAACGTAACAACATCAATGCTGACACGGAGATGAAACAGAGGAACAGACAGATATAGGTAAGGCAATCAAAACGTGAAGGAGTCCAGGTGAGTCCAATGGGGCGCTGATTCTCGTAACGAAGGTGACAGGTGTGCATAATGATGGGCAGCCTGGCGAGTGCCAGGGAGGGGGAGCGGGAGCAGGCGTGACACAGGTATATATCAGATCAGGTATAGTTCAGACCCAGGTATATTTAAAACCAGGTATATATCAGATCAGGTATATTTAAAACCAGGTATGTATCAGATCAGGTATAGTTCAGAGGCAGGTATATTTAAAACCAGGTATATATCAGATCAGGTATAGTTCAGAGGCAGGTATATTTAAAACCAGGTATATATCAGATCAGGTATAGTTCAGAGGCAGGTATATTTAAAACCAGGTATATATCAGATCAGGTATAGTTCAGACCCAGGTATATTTAAAACCAGGTATATATCAGATCAGGTATATTTAAAACCAGGTATATATCAGATCAGGTATAGTTCCGACCCAGGTATATTTAAAACCAGGTATAGTTCAGATCAGGTATAGTTCAGAGGCAGGTATATTTAAAACCAGGTATATATCAGATCAGGTATATTTAAAACCAGGTATATATCAGATCAGGTATAGTTCAGAGACAGGTATATTTAAAACCAGGTATTTATCAGATCAGGTATAGTTCAGAGACAGGTATATTTAAAACCAGGTATATATCAGATCAGGTATATTTCCGACCCAGCCAGGAACAGTATATTAGAAAGCCAGTTGTAATATGGATGTCAGCACTAGTTTCTAATTGAAGAATAAAAATAATTACTCTCCCATTCCCCAATTTGATTAGTATAATGAGAAAAGCGTCGCCAGAGGTTAGGGAGAAAGATAAGCAATATAAATGTTTAAATGTGATGGAGTCACATTACTGAGGTAATTACTGCCGCTCTGCCACAGTAACCAACAATCAATAATTCACAGATTCCAGGTCACGTCTCCCTCGTGTCATTTACAATTGGTTATTCATTGTGTTATTTAAAAAGGGGGGGGGGACTGTTTCAGTTCTCATTTTTCAGCCTGGTCCTCCAGGAGAAAGAGAAGGAGCAAGAAAGGGAGACAGAAGGAGACGGAGAGATGGAGAGAGAGAGAGGAGGAAACAGAGGGGGAGAGATAGAAAGATGGAGCATGTGAGGGAGACAGAGAGATTGTGAGATGGAGAGAGAGATAGAAACAGAGGGAGAGAGCTAGAAAGATGGAGAGAGGGAGACAGAGAGATGGAGAGAGGGAGGGAGACAGAGAGATGGAGAGAGGGAGGGAGACAGAGAGATGGAGAGAGGGAGGGAGGGAGACAGAGAGATGGAGAGAGGGAGGGAGACAGAGAGATGGAGAGATGGAGGGAGACAGAGAGATGGAGAGAGGGAGGGAGACAGAGAGATGGAGAGAGGGAGCAAGGCAGAAAGATGGAGCGAGGGAGGGAGACAGAGAGATGGAGAGAGGGAGGGAGACAGAGAGATGGAGAGAGGGAGCAAGGCAGAAAGATGGAGCGAGGGAGGGAGACAGAGAGATGGAGAGAGGGAGGGAGACAGAAAGATGGAGAGAGGGAGGGAGACAGAGAGATGGAGAGAGGGAGAGAGACAGAGAGATGGAGAGAGGGAGAGAGACAGAGAGATGGAGAGAGGGAGAGAGACAGAGAGATGGAGAGAGGGAGGGAGACAGAGAGATGGAGAGAGGGAGAGAGAGAGAGAGATGGAGAGAGGGAGAGAGACAGAGAGATGGAGAGAGGGAGGGAGACAGAGAGATGGAGAGAGGGAGGGAGACAGAGAGATGGAGCTAGGAAGAGATGGAGAGAGAGATAGTAAATGTCAATCCGGTTCATGTTCTGTTGTATTGCGATCACATGTTAAGGTTGAGCAACAACACTTTGGTAGCTTTTATGAGGCTTAGGGTAGGAGTTCCTCTAGAAGGCTTAGGGTAGGAGTTCCTCGAGATCCTATGCATGTCCCAATGTTGGGATCGTAACCATAATATTTAAATAATCGTGATAAAATGTATATTAAAATATGTGTAAAAATATTGAAGGAAAATTGAAATTTGCAATGTACAAACTTAAGATGATCAATCAATCAATCAAATGTATTTATAAAGCCCTTCTTACATCAGCTGATATCTCAAAGTGCTGTACAGAAAACCAGCCTAAAACCCCAAACAGCAAGCAATGCAGGTGTAGAAGCACGGTGGCTAGGAAAACCTCCCTAGAAAGGCAAAAACCTAGGAAGAAACCTAGAGAGGAACCAGGCTATGTGGGGTGACCAGTCCTCTTCTGGCTGTACTGGGTAGAGAGGAACCAGGCTCTGAGGGGTGGCCGGTCCTCTTCTGGCTGTACTGGGTAGAGAGGAACCAGGCTCTGAGGGGTGGCCGGTCCTCTTCTGGCTGTACTGGGTAGAGAGGAACCAGGCTCTGAGGGGTGGCCAGTCCTCTTCTGGCTGTACTGGGTAGAGAGGAACCAGGCTATGTGGGGTGGCCAGTCCTCTTCTGGCTGTACTGGGTAGAGAGGAACCAGGCTCTGAGGGGTGGCCGGTCCTCTTCTGGCTGTACTGGGTAGAGAGGAACCAGGCTCTGAGGGGTGGCCGGTCCTCTTCTGGCTGTACTGGGTAGAGAGGAACCAGGCTCTGAGGGGTGGCCAGTCCTCTTCTGGCTGTACTGGGTAGAGAGGAACCAGGCTATGTGGGGTGGCCAGTCCTCTTCTGGCTGTACTGGGTAGAGAGGAACCAGGCTCTGAGGGGTGGCCAGTCCTCTTCTGGCTGTACTGGGTAGAGAGGAACCAGGCTATGTGGGGTGGCCAGTCCTCTTCTGGCTGTACTGGGTAGAGAGGAACCAGGCTCTGAGGGGTGGCCAGTCCTCTTCTGGCTGTACTGGGTAGAGAGGAACCAGGCTCTGAGGGGTGGCCAGTCCTCTTCTGGCTGTACTGGGTAGAGAGGAACCAGGCTATGTGGGGTGGCCAGTCCTCTTCTGGCTGTACTGGGTAGAGAGGAACCAGGCTCTGTGGGGTGACCAGTCCTCTTCTGGCTGTACTGGGTAGAGAGGAACCAGGCTATGTGGGGTGGCCAGTCCTCTTCTGGCTGTGCCGGGTGGAGATTATAACAGAACATGGCCAAGATGTTCAAACGTTCATAGACGACCAGCAGGTTCAGATAATAATAATCACAGTGGTTGTAGAGGGTGCAACAGATCAGCACCTCAGGAGTAAATCTCAGTTGACTTTTCAGGATGAACATGAATCACATTTAACTGCACAGGTATCTTAAAATAACTATCTGAAAGTCTTGGCCCCAATAGGCCACGCCCCCGAATAATAACTATCTGAAAGCCTTGGCCCCAATAGGCCACGCCCCCGAATAATAACTATCTGAAAGCCTTGGCCCCAATAGGCCACGCCCCCGAAAAATAACTATCTGAAAGCCTTGGCCCCAATAGGCCACGCCTCCGGAAAATAACTATCTGAAAGCCTTGGCCCCAATAGGCCACGCCTCCGGAAAATAACTATCTGAAAGCCTTGGCCCCAATAGGCCACGCCTCCGGAAAATAACTATCTGAAAGCCTTGGCCCCAATAGGCCACGCCTCCGGAAAATAAATATCTGAAAGCCTTGGCCCCAATAGGCCACGCCCCCGGAAAATAACTATCTGAAAGCCTTGGCCCCAATAGGCCACGCCTCCGGAAAATAACTATATGAAAGCCTTGGCCCCAATAGGCCACGCCCCCGAAAAATAACTATCTGAAAGCCTTGGCCGCAATAGGCCACGCCTCCGGAAAATAACTATCTGAAAGCCTTGGTCCCAATAGGCCACGCCCCCGAAAAATAACTATCTGAAAGCCTTGGCGCCAATAGGCCACGACTCCGGAAAATAACTATCTGAAAGCCTTGGTCCCAATAGGCCACGCCCCCGAAAAATAACTATCTGAAAGCCTTGGCCCCAATAGGCCACACCTCCGGAAAATAACTATCTGTAAGCCTTGTCCCCAAAAGGCCAAGCCTCCGGAAAATAACCACTTTACCCGAACATGGGTTAATTTAACCGTCAGTTAGGTGTTTTGAATCACTTCCATGCTGGGTTGACCCAGCAACTGGGTCTTTTCTAATGTACTCCATTGGTCATACTCAGGAGGAGTGGCCTATTTGGGGCGTGGCGTTCACAGAGTTATTTTTGGACACACTCACAGTAATAACATTATTATTTAAATATTATGACAACTTGGGAACTATCCCAACTTTGGGATATGCATAGGCTCTTAAGGAACTCAGACTGTTGTGTAAAGCCTCTTAAGGAACTCAGACTGTTGTGTAAGCCTCCTAAGGAACTCAGACTGTTGTGTAAGCCTCATAAGGAACTCAGACTGTTGTCTAAGCCTCTTAAGGAACTCAGACTGTAGTGTAAAGCCTCTTAAGGAACTCAGACTGTAGTGTAAAGCCTCTTAAGGAACTCAGACTGTTGTGTAAGCCTCTTAAGGAACTCAGTAAGCCTCTTAAGGAACTCAGACTGTTGTGTAATCCTCTTAAGGAACTCAGACTGTTGTGTAAAGCCTCCTAAGGAACTCAGACTGTTCTGTAACCCTCTTAAGGAACTCAGACTCTTGTGTACGCCTCTTAAGGAACTCAGACTGTTGTGTAAGCCTCTTAATTAAGGAACTCAGACTGTTGTGTAATCCTCTTCAGGAACTCAGACTGTTGTGTAAGCCTCTTAAGGATCTCAGACTGTTGTGTAAGCCCCTTAAGGAACTCAGACTGTTGTGTTGTGATGAACAGAAATACAGGCCGTACAGAGTATAGTTACTGAATGTGATGAACAGAAATACAGGCCGTACAGAGTATAGTTACTGAATGTGATGAACAGGAATACAGGCCGTACAGAGTATAGTTACTGTATGTGATGAACAGAAATACAGGCTGTACAGAGTATAGTTACTGTATGTGATGAACAGAAATACAGGCCGTACAGAGTATAGTTACTGTATGTGATGAACAGAAATACAGGCCGTACAGAGTATAGTTACTGTATGTGATGAACAGAAATACAGGCCGTACAGAGTATAGTTACTGAATGTGATGAACAGAAATACAGGCCGTACAGAGTATAGTTACTGTATGTGATGAACAGAAATACAGGCCGTACAGAGTATAGTTACCGTATGTGATGAACAGAAATACAGGCCGTACAGAGTATAGTTACCGTATGTGATGAACAGAAATACAGGCCGTACAGAGTATAGTTACCGTATGTGATGAACAGAAATACAGGCCGTACAGAGTATAGTTACTGTATGTGATGAACAGAAATACAGGCTGTACAGAGTATAGTTACTGAATGTGATGAACAGAAATACAGGCTGTACAGAGTATAGTTACTGTATGTGATGAACAGAAATACAGGCCGTACAGAGTATAGTTACTGTATGTGATGAACAGAAATACAGGCCGTACAGAGTATAGTTACTGTATGTGATGAACAGAAATACAGGCCGTACAGAGTATAGTTACTGTATGTGATGAACAGAAATACAGGCCGTACAGAGTATAGTTACTGAATGTGATGAACAGAAATACAGGCCGTACAGAGTATAGTTACTGTATGTGATGAACAGAAATACAGGCCGTACAGAGTATAGTTACTGTATGTGATGAACAGAAATACAGGCCGTACAGAGTATAGTTACTGTATGTGATGAACAGAAATACAGGCCGTACAGAGTATAGTTACTGTATGTGATGAACAGAAATACAGGCCGTACAGAGTATAGTTACTGAATGTGATGAACAGAAATACAGGCCGTACAGAGTATAGTTACTGTATGTGATGAACAGAAATACAGGCCGTACAGAGTATAGTTACTGTATGTGATGAACAGAAATACAGGCCGTACAGAGTATAGTTACTGAATGTGATGAACAGAAATACAGGCCGTACAGAGTATAGTTACTGTATGTGATGAACAGAAATACAGGCCGTACAGAGTATAGTTACTGTATGTGATGAACAGAAATACAGGCCGTACAGAGTATAGTTACTGTATGTGATGAACAGAAATACAGCTTCTATCACATGTATATCAGATGACGAGTGATGAGTGAGTAAAGACTACTAGAGAAGTACATCTAGAGGAAGTTCATGGAGGAACCAGGAAGTTCATGGAGGAACCAGGAAAACTAACAGTGCTGTTGAGGTTAGTATGAGTTTGTACCTAACAACCATTTGGAGACTGAAAGATATTGATCTATTTATTTGCATTAGGGAGGTATTTTAACTATATGAATCGTGCCTTGTCCTGTTTTTTTTTAAATTTTGACACCATTTGAAGAACCAGGCCTCAGTGTCAATACTACAGTTCCTGTTCAGGATATTCTCTCATGGGTTTGAAGAACCAGGCCTCAGTGTCAATACTACTGTTCCTGTTCAGGATATTCTCTCATGGGTTTGAAGAACCAGGCCTCAGTGTCAATACTGCTGTTCCTGTTCAGGATATTCTCTCATGGGTTTGAAGAACCAGGCCTCAGTGTCAATACTACTGTTCCTGTTAAGGATATTCTCTCATGGGTTTGAAGAACCAGGCCTCAGTGTCAATACTACTGTTCCTGTTCAGGATATTCTCTCATGGGTTTGAAGAACCAGGCCTCAGTGTCAATACTACTGTTCCTGTTCAGGATATTCTCTCATGGGTTTGAAGAACCAGGCCTCAGTGTCAATACTACTGTTCCTGTTCAGGATATTCTCTCATGGGTTTGAAGAACCAGGCCTCAGTGTCAATACTACTGTTCCTGTTCAGGATATACTCTCATGGTTTTGAAGAACCAGGCCTCAGTGTCAATACTACAGTTCCTGTTCAGGATATTCTCTCATGGGTTTGAAGAACCAGGCCTCAGTGTCAATACTACTGTTCCTGTTCAGGATATTCTCTCATGGGGTTGAAGAACAATGCCTCTGATTCAATGTGTTTGCTGGAGTGTACATGCCCATGTGTGAGCGTGCATGAGAATGTATCTGTGCTTTGGAACAATTGCATAAGTGTGCGTGCAGTGTGTGTGTGGGTGTGTGTCAGAGAGGGAGAGAGAGAAAGAATAGCTGTGTAGCCAGAGGGAGGGAGGGAGGGAGGGAGGGAGGGAGGGAGGGAGGGAGGGAGGGAGGGGCTGAGAGGCTGAGAGGCTGAGAGGCTGAGAAGCTGAGAGAGAGAATAGCTGTGTAGCCGGAGGGAGGGAGGGAGGGAGGGAGGGAGGGAGGGAGAGAGAGAGAGAGAGAGAGAGAGAGAGAGAGAGAATAGCTGTGAGGGAGGGAGGGAGGGAGGGAGGGAGGGAGGGAGGGAGGGAGGGAGGGAGGGAGAGAGAGAGAGAGGGGGATTCAATCCGGTACATGTTGTAGAGCGCTTGACATTTATAAATGATATCTGAGTCTAAATCTGCAGCGTTTACCTTGAATCTCCGCAAACGCTTTCAACATCCCAATGCACTATGGGATTGAATCCTGGCCTTAGTCAACTTCAGAAGAATCAAATCATATGAAGAAAAGCCCATCCTACCATACATTTGTCTGTACATTATACCTTGATGCTATTTTATCGCCCCCAGAAACCTCCTTTTACTCTATGTTCCAGACGTTCTAGACGACCAATTCTCATAGCTTTTAGCCGTACCCTTATTCTACTCCTCCTATGTTCCTCTGGCGATGTAGAGGTGAATCCAGGCCCTGCAGTGCCTAGCTCCACTCCTATTCCCCAGGCGCTCTCTTTTGACGACTTCTGTAACCGTAATAGCCTTGGTTTCATGCATGTTAACATTAGAAGCCTCCTCCCTAAGTTTGTTCTATTCACTGCTTTAGCACACTCTGCCAACCCGGATGTTCTAGCTGTGTCTGAATCCTGGCTTAGGAAGACCACCAAAAACTCAGACATTTTAATTCCAAACTACAACATTTTCAGACAAGATAGAACTGCCAAAGGGGGCGGTGTTGCAATCTACTGCAAAGATAGCCTGCAGAGTTCTGTCCTACTATCCAGGTCTGTACCCAAACAATTTGAACTTCTACTTTTAAAAATCCACCTCTCTAAAAACAAGTCTCTCACCGTTGCCGCCTGCTATAGACCACCCTCTGCCCCCAGCTGTGCTCTGGACACCATATGTGAACTGATTGCCCCCCATCTATCTTCAGAGTTCGTGCTGCTAGGCGACCTAAACTGGAACATGCTTAACACCCCAGCCATCCTACAATCTAAACTTGATGCCCTCAATCTCACACAAATAATCAATGAACCTACCAGGTACCTCCCCAAAACCTTAAACACGGGCACCCTCATAGATATCATCCTAACCAACTTCCCCTCTAAATACACCTCTGCTGTCTTCAACCAAGATCTCAGCGATCACTGCCTCATTGCCTGCATCCGTAATGGGTCAGCGGTCAAACGACCTCCACTCATCACTGTAAAACGCTCCCTGAAACACTTCTGCGAGCAGGCCTTTCTAATCGACCTGGCCGGGGTATCCTGGAAGGATATTGATCTCATCCCGTCAGTAGAGGATGCCTGGATATTTTTTTAAATGCCTTCCTAACCATCTTAAATAAACATGCCCCATTTAAGAAATTTAGAACCAGGAACAGATATAGCCCTTGGTTCTCCCCAGACCTGACTGCCCTTAACCAACACAAAAACATCCTATGGCGTTCTGCATTAGCATCGAACAGCCCCCGTGATATGCAGCTGTTCAGGGAAGCTAGAAATCATTATACACAGGCAGTTAGAAAAGCCAAGGCTAGCTTTTTCAAGCAGAAATTTGCTTCCTGCAACACTAACTCAAAAAAGTTCTGGGACACTGTAAAGTCCATGGAGAATAAGAACACCTCCTCCCAGCTGCCCACTGCACTGAAGATAGGAAACACTGTCACCACTGATAAATCCACCATAATTGAGAATTTCAATAAGCATTTTTCTACGGCTGGCCATGCTTTCCAC
>NW_022262754.1:60000-85000 GCF_002021735.2 Oncorhynchus kisutch
GTTCATTCGATTTAATGGCACCTCAGATTGCAGCCCAAATAAATGTTTACAGAGTTCGAGTAACGGACACATCTCAACATCAACTTTTCAGAGGAGACTGCGTTAATCAGGCCTTCATGGTCGAATTGCTGCAAAGAAACCACTACTAAAGGACACCACTAAGAAGAGACTTGCTTGGGCCAAGAAACATGAGCAATGGACATTAGACTGGTGGAAAAATGTCCTTTTGTCTGATGAGTCCAAATTTGAGATTTTTGGTTACAACCGTCATGTCTTTGTGAGATGCAGAACAGGTGAACGGATGATCTCTGCATGTGTGGTTCCCACCGTGAAGCATGGAGGAGGAGGTGTGATGGTGTGGGGGTGCTTTGCTGGTGAAACTGTCTGTGATTTATTTAGAATTCAAGGCACACTTAATTAACCAGCATGGTGCCACAGCATTCTGCAGCTATACGCCATCCCATCCGGTTTGCGCTTAGTGGGACTATCAAATCCATTATTTGGTGATGTGAATATATTTAGTATAGGTTAAAACCACTAGGCTAAAAAATATAACTTTTTTAAATGTTTAAAAATACACAGTATTTCTGGACACACCTACTCATTCAAGGGGTTTTCTTAATTTTGCGATAGATCTCAAATGGATACAACCACTCGCATCAAAAAAAAGAAATGTAAGCAGTGAGGCTGATGCACAGACCAGAACGTTTCCCAGGTAGCACAGTGGATCTGGGACGATTCCGGCTAAGAGTTGGGGCTCCTGGCTGAGAGTCAGACTCGGCCGATGTCATGTGGCCCGACTATTACTTATGGTTAGGATGCAGGGAATGAGCTCGGGCGGATTCCGGTGTGAGTTATCTGGCCCAAATGTATTACTTGAGGCCCGGGCTGATTCCGGTGTGAGTTATCTGGCCCAAATGTATTACTTGAGGCCCGGGCTGATTCCGGTGTGAGTTATCTGGCCCAAATGTATTACTTGAGGCCCGGGCTGATTCCGGTGTGAGTTATCTGGCCCAAATGTATTACTTGAGACCCGGGCTGATTCCGGTGTGAGTTATCTGGCCTAAATGTATTACTTGAGGCCCGGGCTGATTCCGGTGTTAGTTATCTGGCCTAAATGTATTACTTGAGGCCCGGGCTGATTCCGGTGTGAGTTATCTGGCCTAAATGTATTACTTGAGGCCCGGGCTGATTCCGGTGTGAGTTATCTGGCCTAAATGTATTACTTGAGGCCCGGGCTGATTCCGGTGTGAGTTATCTGGCCTAAATGTATTACTTGAGGCCCTTTGATACTTTGTGCAAGGCAATTGCTAAGCATTAAAACCTTGGTGGATGGAGCCTCCCGAGTGGCGCAGCGGTCTAAGACACTGCATCGCAGTGCAAACGATACCTGTGCCGGCCGTGCCTGGGAGACCCTTTGATGTGACGCACAATTGTCCGAGTTAGGGGAGGGTTTGGCCGGCCGGGATGTCCTTGTCCCGTCGCTGTTTAATTGACTCATCAAACAAAAACACATTTAGCTTTGAACAGTTATTTCTGAATGTTAATCAAAGTTAAAAGCTGGCTAATTTGTTGATCCTACTTTTTAGTATTGGTTGATGATGTTTCACTGATCCTCCTCTATCAGGATAGAAAACTGTTATTCTCTATACTCTAGCCCCACCTAGTGGTGGAATGGATCAATGTTATTCTCTATACTCTTCCCCCACCTAGTGGTGGAATGGATCAATGTTATTCTCTATACTCTACCCCCACCTAGTGGTGGAATGGATCAATGTTATTCTCTATACTCTAGCCCCACCTAGTGGTGGAATGGATCAATGACACACAGAGGGACGACAGAATTAGTCTGAAGAGGACCACGTTCATTAGGGCACACTGTTTGTTTAACCTTTATTTTACTAGGCAAGTCAGTTAAGAACAAATTCTTATTTTCAATGACGGCCTAGGAACAGTGGGTTAACTGCCTGTTCAGGTGCAGAACGACAGATTTGTACCTTGTCAGCTCGGGGGTTTGAACTTGCAACGTTCCAGTTACTAGTCCAACACTCTAACCACTAGGCTACCCTGCCGTAACAAAACGTTTTGTAATGGGAAACCCATAATGAATCAGATTACATGGAGAGGAGGACCTGATCCAAGATCACCACTCCTACTCTGAGAGTCTTTATGACTACGGCGGGTTCTAGAACTTTCTGTAAACTTTGACAAAGGAGCAGACCAGGGTTCTAAGACCAGGGTTCTACGACCAGGGTTCTAAGACCAGGGTTCTAAGACCAGGGTTCTAAGACCAGGGTTCTAAGACCAGAGTATATCATAAGGCACCGAATGGAAGAACACTAACTGAAACAGGGAGGGACTACCTGAACGTGTCCAATAGGAAATGCTTGCTTTGATCTAAAAGGCTAAACTGATCCTAGATCAGCAGTCTTACTCGGAGAAGCTTTATGAATACTGGCCCAGGCTGGACCCCACTCAGGTGTCAGTTACAAAACCTGGAGAGGAACCAGACCCAGGAGATGAACTGGATTAGGAGATTCTAGACTAGGTTGATACCGTAGTTCTCCAGGACCCGGAGTTGGAGAACCCTGCAGTATATTTTACATCAGTTGCGTTACTTTATATTACAGAATTATTACAGTGACTCTATGACCTTTTTACAATGTCAGAAATGTCAGAATTGATTATGATTTCATAACCAATTTATTCCATTGAACATTTTGTTTGATCTACACATGAGGGGAAAACAACCTGTGGTTGCCTAGGTTACCCCATTGGTTCACGACAACAACAAAAATCCTTAACCTTTTTTCAAACACTGTTTTCTTGTTGTGTTCTTGCTTTAGTCAATTACAAAACTAATATTTAAGAAAAGTACAATATATCTCAAGGTTACTTTTTAACATTGCCTGCTCCCGAGCGTTTATGACGGTGCTAGCAGCCACGTGAATGCTAGCTCGATAGCCAAGACCAACAACCCAAACAAAACTGAAGTTACAAACAGACGATACTAAACAAGTTAAATGTCTTACCTGTGGGGCGGCAGGTAGACTAGTGGTTAGAGGGGCGGCAGGTAGCCTAGTGGTTAGAGGGGCGGCAGGTAGACTAGTGGTTAGAGGGGCGGCAGGTAGCCTAGTGGTTAGAGGGGCGGCAGGTAGCCTAGTGGATAGAGGGGCGGCAGGTAGCCTAGTGGTTATAGGAGAGGCAGGTAGATTAGTGGTTAGAGGGGCGGCAGGTAGCCTAGTGGTTAGAGGGGCGGCAGGTAGACTAGTGGTTAGAGGGGTGGCAGGTAGCCTAGTGGTTAGAGGGGCGGCAGGTAGCCTAGTGGTTAGAGGGGCGGCAGGTAGACTAGTGGTTAGAGGGGCGGCAGGTAGCTTAGTGGATAGAGGGGCGGCAGGTAGCCTAGTGGTTAGAGGGGCGGCAGGTAGACTAGTGGTTAGAGGGGCGGCAGGTAGCCTAGTGGATAGAGGGGCGGCAGGTAGCCTAGTGGTTATAGGAGAGGCAGGTAGCTTAGTGGTTAGAGGGGCGGCAGGTAGCCTAGTGGTTAGAGGGGCGGCAGGTAGACTAGTGGTTAGAGGGGTGGCAGGTAGCCTAGTGGTTAGAGGGGCGGCAGGTAGCCTAGTGGTTAGAGGGGCGGCAGGTAGACTAGTGGTTAGAGGGGCGGCAGGTAGCTTAGTGGTTAGAGGGGCGGCAGGTAGCCTAGTGGATAGAGGGGCGGCAGGTAGCCTAGTGGTTATAGGAGAGGCAGGTAGCTTAGTGGTTAGAGGGGCGGCAGGTAGCCTAGTGGTTAGAGGGGCGGCAGGTAGCCTAGTGGTTAGAGGGGCGGCAGGTAGCCTAGTGGTTAGAGGGGCGGCAGGTAGCCTAGTGGTTAGAGGGGCGGCAGGTAGCCTAGTGGTTAGAGGGGCGGCAGGTAGCCTAGTGGTTAGAGGTGCGGCAGGTAGCTTAGTGGTTAGAGGGGCGACAGGTAGCCTAGTGGTTAGAGGGGTGGCAGGTAGCCTAGTGGTTAGAGGGGCGGCAGGTAGCCTAGTGGTTAGAGGGGCGGCAGGTAGCCTAGTGGTTAGAGGTGCGGCAGGTAGCTTAGTGGTTAGAGGGGCGACAGGTAGCCTAGTGGTTAGAGGGGTGGCAGGTAGCCTAGTGGTTAGAGGGGCGGCAGGTAGCCTAGTGGTTAGAGGGGCGGCAGGTAGCCTAGTGGTTAGAGGGGCGGCAGGTAGCCTAGTGGTTAGAGGGGCGGCAGGTAGCCTAGTGGTTAGAGGGGCGGCAGGTAGTCTAGTGGTTAGAGGGGTGGCAGGTAGTCTAGTGGTTAGAGGGGCGGCAGGTAGTCTAGTAGTTAGAGGGGCGGCAGGTAGTCTAGTGGTTAGAGGGGTGGCAGGTAGTCTAGTGGTTAGAGGGGTGGCAGGTAGTCTAGTAGTTAGAGGGGCGGCAGGTAGTCTAGTGGTTAGAGGGGTGGCAGGTAGTCTAGTGGTTAGAGGGGCGGCAGGTAGTCTAGTGGTTAGAGGGGCGGCAGGTAGTCTAGTAGTTAGAGGGGCGGCAGGTAGTCTAGTGGTTAGAGGGGTGGCAGGTAGTCTAGTGGTTAGAGGGGTGGCAGGTAGTCTAGTGGTTAGAGGGGTGGCAGGTAGTCTAGTGGTTAGAGGGGTGGCAGGTAGTCTAGTGGTTAGAGCGTTGGGCCAGTAATCGAATTGGTTGCTGGATCGAATCCCCAAGCTAACAAGATAAACATCTGTTGTTCTGCCCCTGAACAAATTCCCCAGTAAATAAGAATTTGTTCTTAATTACCTGACTTGCCTCGTTAAATAAAATAATAAATAATGTTTTCCACACGTATTTACATGTAACCTACTTGTATCACAGTGGTCTAAGACCCTGCATCTCAGTGCTAGAGGAGTCACTACAGACCCTGGTTCCAGTCCAGACTGTATCACAGTGGTCTAAGACCCTGCATCTCAGTGCTAGAGGAAGTCACTACAGACCCTGCATCTCAGTACTAGAGGAGTCACTACAGTCCCTGGTTCCTGTCCAGACTGTATCACAGCGGTCTAAGACCCTGCATCTCAGTGCTAGAGGAGTCACTACAGACCCTGGTTCCAGTCCAGACTGTATCACAGTGGTCTAAGACCCTGCATCTCAGTACTAGAGGAGTCACTACAGTCCCTGGTTCCAGTCCAGACTGTATCACAGTGGTCTAAGACCCTGCATCTCAGTGCTAGAGGAAGTCACTACAGACCCTGGTTCCAGTCCAGACTGTATCACAGTGGTCTAAGACCCTGCATCTCAGTGCTAGAGGAAGTCACTACAGACCCTGGTTCCAGTCCAGACTGTATCACAGTGGTCTAAGACCCTGCATCTCAGTGCTAGAGGAGTCACTACAGACCCTGGTTCCAGTCCAGACTGTATCACAGTGGTCTAAGACCCTGCATCTCAGTGCTAGAGGAAGTCACTACAGACCCTGCATCTCAGTACTAGAGGAGTCACTACAGTCCCTGGTTCAATTCCAGACTGTATCACAGTGGTCTAAGACCCTGCATCTCAGTACTAGAGGAGTCACTACAGTCCCTGGTTCCTGTCCAGACTGTATCACAGCGGTCTAAGACCCTGCATCTCAGTGCTAGAGGAGTCACTACAGACCCTGGTTCCAGTCCAGACTGTATCACAGTGGTCTAAGACCCTGCATCTCAGTGCTAGAGGAGTCACTACAGACCCTGGTTCAATTCCAGACTGTATCACAGTGGTCTAAGACCCTGCATCTCAGTGCTAGAGGAGTCACTACAGACCCTGGTTCAATTCCAGACTGTTTCACAGTGGTCTAAGACCCTGCATCTCAGTGCTAGAGGAGTCACTACAGTCCCTGCATCTCAGTACTAGAGGAGCCACTACAGTCCCTGCATCTCAGTACTAGAGGAGTCACTACAGTCCCTGGTTCAATTCCAGACTGTATCACAGTGGTCTAAGACCCTGCATCTCAGTACTAGAGGAGTCACTACAGACCCTGGTTCTATTCCATGCTGTATCAGTGGTCTAAGGCCCTGCATCTCAGTACTAGAGGAGTCACTACAGACCCTTGTTCCAGTCCAGACTGTATCAGTGGTCTAAAGCCCTGCATCTCAGTACTAGAGGAGTCACTACAGACCCTTGTTCCAGTCCAGACTGTATCAGTGGTCTAAAGCCCTGCATCTCAGTACTAGAGGAGTCACTACAGACCCTGGTTCCAGTCCAGACTGTATCACAGTGGTCTAAGACCCTGCATCTCAGTACTAGAAGAGTCACCACAGACCCCGGTTCCAGTCCAGACTGTATCACAGTGGTCTAAGACCCTGCATCTCAGTACTAGAAGAGTCACTACAGACCCTGGTTCCAATCCAGACTGTATCACAGCAGTTTAAGGCCCTGCATCTCAGTGGTAGAGGTGAGGCAGGTCTCTCCTGACAGGTAGAGGTGAGGCAGGTCTCTCCTGATGGGTAGAGGTGAGGCAGGTCTCTCCTGACGGGTAGAGGTGAGGCTGGTATCTCCTGATGAGTAGAGGTGAGGCTGGTATCTCCTGATGGGTAGAGGTGAGCCTGGTCTCTCCTGATGGGTAGAGGTGAGCCTGGTCTCTCCTGATGGGTAGAGGCGAGCCTGGTCTCTCCTGATGGGTAGAGGTGAGCCGTTGTCTCTCCTGATGGGTAGAAGCGAGCCTAGTCTCTCCTGATGGGTAGAGGCGAGCCTGGTCTCTCCTGATGGGTAGAGGCGAGCCTGGTCTCTCCTGATGGGTAGAAGCGAGCCTAGTCTCTCCTGATGGGTAGAGGCGAGCCTGGTCTCTCCTGATGGGTAGAGGCGAGCCTGGTCTCTCCTGATGGGTAGAGGTGAGGCTGGTCTTTCCTGATGGGTAGAGGTGAGCCTGGTCTCTCCTGATGAATAGAGGTGAGCCTGGTCTCTCCTGACGGGTAGAGTTGAGGCTGGTCTCTCCTGACGGGTAGAGGCGAGCCTGGTCTCTCCTGATGGGTAGAGGTGAGCCTGGTCTCTCCTGATGGGTAGAGGTGAGCCTGGTCTCTCCTGATGGGTAGAGGTGAGCCTGGTCTCTCCTGATGGGTAGAGGTGAGCCTGGTCTCTCCTGATGGGTAGAGGTGAGCCGTTGTCTCTCCTGATGGGTAGAGGCGAGCCTGGTCTCTCCTGATGGGTAGAGGCGAGCCTGGTCTCTCCTGATGGGTAGAGGCGAGCCTGGTCTCTCCTGATGGGTAGAGGTGAGGCTGGTCTTTCCTGATGGGTAGAGGTGAGCCTGGTCTCTCCTGATGAATAGAGGTGAGCCTGGTCTCTCCTGATGGGTAGAGGAGAGCCTGGTCTCTCCTGATGGGTAGAGGTGAGGCTGGTCTCTCCTGATGGGTAGAGGTGAGCCTGGTCTCTCCTGATGGGTACAGGTGAGTCAGGTCTCTCCTGATGGGTAAGAGGTGAGTCAGGTCTCTCCTGATGGGTAGAGGTGAGTCAGGTCTCTCCTGATGGGTAGAGGTGAGGCAGGTCTCTTCTGATGGGTAGAGGTGAGGCAGGTCTCTCCTGACAGGTAGAGGTGAGGCAGGTCTCTCCTGATGGGTAGAGGTGAGGCAGGTCTCTCCTGACAGGTAGAGGTGAGGCAGGTCTCTCCTGATGGGTAGAGGTGAGGCAGGTCTCTCCTGACGGGTAGAGGTGAGGCAGGTCTCTCCTGACGGGTAGAGGTGAGGCAGGTCTCTCCTGACGGGTAGAGGTGAGGCAGGTCTCTCCTGGTGATAAAGCTTTCAGTCTGTCATGTACTGCACCTACAGGGCTCCTTTCATTCCAAATCATTTGACCATCTTAAAACAATTCCACATGTTAACTGAATAGAAACCCAGCCCCGGGACCTTAGACTATAGGGGGCTCAATCAACTGTCCTTTCAGTTCTCAAAACAATGTTTTCATTTATTTTGTGGTGTTGTCTTTAATGTCAGGGCCAGACTCTCTGTTTGGGATGTAGTTCATGTCTTCTATGTCAGGGCCAGACTCTCTGTTTGGGATGTAGTTCATGTCTTCTATGTCAGGGCCAGACTCTCTGTTTGGGATGTAGTTCATGTCTTCTATGTCAGGGCCAGACTCTCTGTTTGGGATGTAGTTTATGTCTTTAATGTCAGGGCCAGACTCTCTGTTTGGGATGTAGTTCATGTCTTTAATGTCAGGGCCAGACTCTCTGTTTGGGATGTAGTTCATGTCTTTAATGTCAGGGCCAGACTCTCTGTTTGGGATGTAGTTCATGTCTTCTATGTCAGGGCCAGACTCTCTGTTTGGGATGTAGTTCATGTCTTCTATGTCAGGGCCAGACTCTCTGTTTGGGATGTAGTTTATGTCTTTAATGTCAGGGCCAGGCTCTCTGTTTGGGATGTAGTTCATGTCTTCTATGTCAGGGCCAGACTCTCTGTTTGGGATGTAGTTCATGTCTTTAATGTCAGGGCCAGACTCTCTGTTTGGGATGTAGTTCATGTCTTCTATGTCAGGGCCAGACTCTCTGTTTGGGATGTAGTTCATGTCTTATATGTCAGGGCCAGACTCTCTGTTTGGGATGTAGTTTATGTCTTTAATGTCAGGGCCAGACTCTCTGTTTGGGATGTAGTTCATGTCTTTAATGTCAGGGCCAGACTCTCTGTTTGGGATGTAGTTCATGTCTTTAATGTCAGGGCCAGACTCTCTGTTTGGGATGTAGTTCATGTCTTTAATGTCAGGGCCAGACTCTCTGTTTGGGATGTAGTTCATGTCTTTAATGTCAAGGCCAGACTCTCTGTTTGGGATGTAGTTCATGTCTTTAATGTCAGGGCCAGACTCTCTGTTTGGGATGTAGTTCATGTCTTTAATGTCAGGGCCAGACTCTCTGTTTGGGATGTAGTTCATGTCTTTAATGTCAGGGCCAGACTCTCTGTTTGGGATGTAGTTCATGTCTTCTACACTAGAGGGCAATGTGTACCCTCTTTGTGCTGCTACCTGTGCAGAAATTGGGTCACAATAGTATCAATTTCCTCCCTAAGTGAGCTGATTTGAAAGGACATGACTGCTATAAGAAATATGGTGTCATCTCTCTGTATAGCCCAACTCCCTCTACTGATCCAATGGTGTCATCTCTCTCTGTAGCCCAACTCCCTCTACCGATCCAATGGTGTCATCTCTCTGTAGCCCAACTCCCTCTATTGATCCAATGGTGTCATCTCTCTGTATAGCCCAACTCCCTCTACTGATCCTATGGTGTCATCTCTCTGTATATCCCAACTCCCTCTACTGATCCAATGGTGTCATCTCTCTGTAGCCCAACTCCCTCTACTGATCCTATGGTGTCATCTCTCTGTATAGCCCAACTCCCTCTATTGATCCAATGGTGTCATCTCTCTGTAGCCCAACTCCCTCTACTGATCCAATGGTGTCATCTCTCTGTATAGCCCAACTCCCTCTACTGATCCAATGGTGTCATCTCTCTGTATATCCCAGCTCCCTCTACTGATCCAATGGTGTCATCTCTCTGTATATCCCAACTCCCTCTACTGATCCAATGGTGTCATCTCTCTGTATAGCCCAACTCCCTCTACTGATCCTATGGTGTCATCGCTCTGCATATCCCAACTCCCTCTACTGATCCAATGGTGTCATCTCTCTGTATAGCCCAACTCCCTCTACTGATCCTATGGTGTCATCTCTCTGTAGCCCAACTCCCTCTACTGATCCAATGGTGTCATCTCTCTGTAGCCCAACTCCCTCTACTGATCCAATGGTGTCATCTCTCTGTAGCCCAACTCCCTCTACTGATCCAATGGTGTCATCTCTCTGTATAGCCGAACTCCCTCTACTGATCCAATGGTGTCATCTCTCTGTAGCCCAACTCCCTCTACTGATCCAATGGTGTCATCTCGCTGTATAGCCCAACTCCCTCTACTGATCCAATGGTGTCATCTCTCTGTATAGCCCAACTTTCTCTACCGATCCAATGGTGTCATCTCTCTGTAGCCCAACTCCCTCTACTTATGATATAACATTACTGTTACTCTACACCCTTATGATATAACATTACTGTTACTCTACACCCTTATGATATAACATTACTGTTACTCTACACCCTTATGATATAACATTACTGTTACTCTACACCCTTATGATATAACATTACTGTTACTCTACACCCTTATGATATAATATTACTGTTACTCTACACTGTTACTCTACACTGTTACTCTACACCCTTATGATATAATATTACTGTTACTCTACACTGTTACTCTACACCCTTATGATATAATATCACTGTTACTCTACACCCTTATGATATAATATTACTGTTACTCTACACTGTTACTCTACACTGTTACTCTACACTGTTACTCTACACTGTTACTCTACACCCTTATCATATAATATTACTGTTACTCTACACTGTTACTCTACACTGTTACTCTACACCCTTATGATATAACATTACTGTTACTCTACACTGTTACTCTACACCCTTATGATATAATATCACTGTTACTCTACACTGTTACTCTACACCCTTATGATATAATATCACTGTTACTCTACACTGTTACTCTACACCCTTATGATATAATATCACTGTTACTCTACACTGTTACTCTACACCCTTATGATATAATATTACTGTTACTCTACACCCTTATGATATAATATTACTGTTACTCTACACTGTTACTCTACACTGTTACTCTACACTGTTACTCTACACCCTTATGATATAACATTACTGTTACTCTACACTGTTACTCTACACCCTTATGATATAATATTAGGAATTGAAGTCTATCATGTGGTTGTGTTGGGAAAATTATGATTAAATGACTGAACAAATCATTTAAAATAGAACTGTAACTAAGTAAACTTATACTCTGTTTTATTATATCTGATTAACAATATGAGTTCATAAGAAGGGATTGTGTAACACGGACAAGGAGTAATTAAAGTTAATGAACACCATTCCAACTAGGCAGAAACGAATGGGTTGGGGACTGTGTAAACACATAAGGTAGTTAACCGATGGTTGAACCGATGAAACTGAGCTCTGGGGTGTTTTAGATAAGGCAGTGAGTGCATTCCTAGATTTTCTGTTAATTAGAACTGTCAGCTAAGTGGTGATTGATAATGTTGAGGGGTCAAAAGTGAATTCAGTTATGTTGTGTGACCTGTGAGTGTGTTAGTAAGTTAGAATGAACTATTCACCTCACTTTGTCCCGGTCGAGAGGAGGGGATTCTGTTAAGCAATGAAATGACGTCATGTTATTGTATATAAACTGTTGCTCGTGGTGAAGTGGCAGCGCGCTCCGAGAATAAATACTGTTACCTATAATTGATAAGACTGGTCTCCGTCTATTTTATGCAAACAAGAATCTTACAAATTCTCATAAAATAGATGAAGGGTTTTCAATGAATGAAAACACATTGGCATAATTAAATACAGTAACAGGTTGTCTCTGTGAGGCCTGTGTGTGAAGCCTGGATTAATTGAGATTAGAATTACAGTATCAGCCACTGTTGTTTAACACACACTGAAAGGAGATAGGAGAATCATTTATATAGGCATTTTCACACAATATTACACCTTCATGTCTTAAAGTAATGATGGACTGTCGTTTATCTTTGCTTATTTGAGCTGTTCTTGACATAATATGGACTCGGTCTTTTACCAAATAGGGTTATCTTATGTATACCAACCCCACCTTGTTACAACGCAGCTGATTGGCTCAAACGCATTAAGAAGGAAATACATTCCACAAATAACATTTAAGAAGGCACATCGGTTAATCGAAATGCATTCCGGGTGACTACCTCATGAAGCTGGTTGAGAGAATGCCAAGCGTGTGCAAAGCTGTCATCCAGGCAAAGGTTGAATATTTGGGGCGGCAGGGTAGCCTAGTGGTTAGAGCTTTGGGCTAGTAACTAAAAGCTTGCTAGATCGAATCCCTGGGCTGACATGGTAACAATCTGTCGTTCTGCCCCTGAACAGGCAGTTAACCCTCTGTTCCTAGACCAGTTAACCCACTGTTCCTAGGCCAGTTAACCCACTGTTCCTAGACCAGTTAACCCACTGTTCCTAGACCAGTTAACCCACTGTTCCTAGACCAGTTAACCCACTGTTCCTAGACCAGTTAACCCACTGTTCCTAGGCCAGTTAACCCACTGTTCCTAGGCCAGTTAACCCTCTGTTCCTAGGCCAGTTAACCCACTGTTCCTAGGCCAGTTAACCCTCTGTTCCTAGACCAGTTAACCCACTGTTCCTAGGCCAGTTAACCCACTGTTCCTAGGCCAGTTAACCCACTGTTCCTAGGCCAGTTAACCCACTGTTCCTAGACCAGTTAACCCACTGTTCCTAGGCCAGTTAACCCTCTGTTCCTAGACCAGTTAACCCACTGTTCCTAGACCAGTTAACCCACTGTTCCTAGACCAGTTAACCCACTGTTCCTAGACCAGTTAACCCACTGTTCCTAGACCAGTTAACCCACTGTTCCTAGACCAGTTAACCCACTGTTCCTAGACCAGTTAACCCACTGTTCCTAGACCAGTTAACCCACTGTTCCTAGACCAGTTAACCCACTGTTCCTAGGCCAGTTAACCCACTGTTCCTAGACCAGTTAACCCACTGTTCCTAGGCCAGTTAACCCACTGTTCCTAGACCAGTTAACCCTCTGTTCCTAGACCAGTTAACCCACTGTTCCTAGACCAGTTAACCCACTGATCCTAGGCCAGTTAACCCACTGTTCCTAGACCAGTTAACCCACTGTTCCTAGACCAGTTAACCCACTGTTCCTAGGCCAGTTAACCCACTGTTCCTAGACCAGTTAACCCACTGTTCCTAGACCAGTTAACCCACTGTTCCTAGGCCAGTTAACCCACTGTTCCTAGGCCAGTTAACCCACTGTTCCTAGACCAGTTAACCCACTGTTCCTAGACCAGTTAACCCACTGTTCCTAGACCAGTTAACCCACTGTTCCTAGACCAGTTAACCCACTGTTCCTAGACCAGTTAACCCACTGTTCCTAGGCCAGTTAACCCACTGTTCCTAGGCCAGTTAACCCACTGTTCCCAGGCCAGTTAACCCACTGTTCCTAGACCAGTTAGTTACTTGCCTGGTTAAATAGATAAAACTTTTTTTTTGAAGAATCTCAAATATAAAATATATTTTGATTTGTTTATTTTGATTTGTTTAACAATCTTTTGTTTACTACATGATTTCATATGTGTTATTTCATAGTTGTGATGTCTTCACTATTACTTTACAATGTAGAAAATAGTAAAAAATAAAGAAAAACCCTTGAATGAGTCGGTGTGTCCAATCTTTTGACAGGTAGTATAAGTCTTTGGAAGGGCATGAGAAGCCTGAGCCTCCTAGGTGTTGTACTGAGGTCAGTGTACCCAGAGGAGGACAGAAGCTGGCTGGAAATATTTTCTTAATGTCTTCTTGAACTGCACTGTTGGGCTTGTAAGTAAGCATTTCACGGTAAGGTCTACACTGTTGGTTAAGGGCTTGTAAGTAAGCATTTCATGGTAAGGTCTACACAGTTGGTTAAGGGCTTGTAAGTAAGCATTTCATGGTAAGGTCTACACTGTTGGTTAAGGGCTTGTAAGTAAGCATTTCATGGTAAGGTCTACACAGTTGGTTAAGGGCTTGTAAGTAAGCATTTCACGGTAAGGTCTACACTGTTGGTTAAGGGCTTGTAAGTAAGCATTTCACGGTAAGGTCTACACTGTTGGTTAAGGGCTTGTAAGTAAGCATTTCACGGTAAGGTCTACACTGTTGGTTAAGGGCTTGTCAGTAAGCATTTCACGGTAAGGTCTACACTGTTGGTTAAGGGCTTGTAAGTAAGCATTTCACGGTAAGGTCAACACTGTTGGTTAAGGGCTTGTAAGTAAGCATTTCACGGTAAGGTCAACACTGTTGGTTAAGGGCTTGTCAGTAAGCATTTCACCGTAAGGTCTACACCTGTTGGTTAAGGGCTTGTAAGTAAGCATTTCACGGTAAGGTCTACACTGTTGGTTAAGGGCTTGTAAGTAAGCATTTCACGGTAAGGTCAACACTGTTGGTTAAGGGCTTGTAAGTAAGCATTTCACGGTAAGGTCAACACTGTTGGTTAAGGGCTTGTCAGTAAGCATTTCATCGTAAGGTCTACACTGTTGGTTAAGGGCTTGTAAGTAAGCATTTCACGGTAAGGTCTACAATGTTGGTTAAGGGCTTGTAAGTAAGCATTTCACGGTAAGGTCTACACTGTTGGTTAAGGGCTTGTAAGTAAGCATTTCACGGTAAGGTCTACACTGTTGGTTAAGGGCTTGTAAGTAAGCATTTCACGGTAAGGTCTACACTTGTTGTATTCGGCGAATGTGACAAAGTTTGATTTGCAAATGAAACATTTGTTCACGAAAAATATCGTTCTCACATATTCGTGTAATTTAACACTATCATTTAAAGGGATGAGTTGTTTTGGGTGGATTTTTCCTTTAAGTGTAAAAAAAATACATTTTTGAGCAAAATAGACACAATTGCAAACTTCGTGGTGTTGATCTGATGATGAAATCTGTCATCGGCCTCCCCTTGCCAGAGGAACATAACCCCCCCGGCCCCTCATCGGCCTCCCCTTGCCAGAGGAACATAACCCCCCCCGCCCCTCATCGGCCTCCCCTTGCCAGAGGAACATAACCCCCCCCGGCCCCTCATCGGCCTCCCCTTGCCAGAGGAACATAACCCCCCCGGCCCCTCATCGGCCTCCCCTTGCCAGAGGAACATAACCCCCCCGGCCCCTCATCGGCCTCCCCTTGCCAGAGGAACATAACCCTCCCCGCCCCTCATCGGCCTCCCCTTGCCAGAGGAACATAACCCCCCCCCGCCCCTCATCGGCCTCCCCTTGCCAGAGGAACATAACCCCCCCCGCCCCTCATCGGCCTCCCCTTGCCAGAGGAACATTCACGGACCAAATGTCCGAACTGGTATGATGTTTTACATCGACCTGTGAATACTGTAGATCCAAATGGCTTGCATTGAGTATTGACCTGTGAATACTGTAGATCCAAATGGCTTGCATTGACCTGTGAATACTGTAGATCCAAATGGCTTGCATTGACCTGTGAATACTATAGATCCAAATGGCTTGCATTGACCTGTGAATACTGTAGATCCAAATGGCTTGCATTGACCTGTGAATACTGTAGATCCAAATGGCTTGCATTGACCTGTGAATACTATAGATCCAAATGGCTTGCATTGAGCATCGATCTGTGAATACTGTAGATCCAAATGGCTTGCATTGAGCATCGACCTGTGAATACTGTAGATCCAAATGGCTTGCATTGACCTGTGAATACTGTAGATCCAAATGGCTTGCATTGACCTGTGAATACTATAGATCCAAAT
Organism: Oncorhynchus kisutch; assembly: GCF_002021735.2. Taxonomy (NCBI): domain Eukaryota; kingdom Metazoa; phylum Chordata; class Actinopteri; order Salmoniformes; family Salmonidae; genus Oncorhynchus; species Oncorhynchus kisutch. Next base: position 75,368 of record NW_022262754.1, read on the forward strand.
GGCTTGCATTGAGCATCGATCTGTGAATACTGTAGATCCAAATGGCTTGCATTGAGCATCGACCTGTGAATACTGTAGATCCAAATGGCTTGCATTGACCTGTGAATACTGTAGATCCAAATGGCTTGCATTGAGCATCGACCTGTGAATACTGTAGATTCAAATGGCTTGCATTGACCTGTGAATACTATAGATCCAAATGGCTTGCATTAACCTGTGAATACTATAGATCCAAATGGCTTGCATTAACCTGTGAATACTATAGATCCAAATGGCTTGCATTGAGCATCGACCTGTGAATACTATAGATCCAAATGGCTTGCATTGACCTGTGAATACTGTAGATCCAAATGGCTTGCATTGACCTGTGAATACTATAGATCCAAATGGCTTGCATTAAACTGTGAATACTATAGATCCAAATGGCTTGCATTAACCTGTGAATACTGTAGATCCAAATGGCTTGCATTGACCTGTGAATACTATATATCCAAATGGCTTGCATTGACCTGTGAATACTATAGATCCAAATGGCTTGCATTGAGCATCGACCTGTGAATACTGTAGATCCAAATGGCTTGCATTGAGTATTGACCTGTGAATACTATAGATCCAAATGGCTTGCATTGAGCATCGACCTGTGAATACTGTAGATCCAAATGGCTTGCATTGACCTGTGAATACTATAGATCCAAATGGCTTGCATTAACCTGTGAATACTGTAGATCCAAATGGCTTGTATTAACCTGTGAATACTGTAGATCCAAATGGCTTGCATTGACCTGTGAATACTATAGATCCAAATGGCTTGCATTGAGCATCGACCTGTGAATACTGTAGATCCAAATGGCTTGCATTGAGTATTGACCTGTGAATACTATAGATCCAAATGGCTTGCATTGACTGTGAATACTGTAGATCCAAAGGGCTTGCATTGACCTGTGAATACTATAGATCCAAATGGCTTGCATTGACCTGTGAATACTATAGATCCAAATGGCTTGCATTGAGTATCGACCTGTAAATACTATAGATCCAAATGGCTTGCATTGAGCATCGACCTGTGAATACTATAGATCCAAATGGCTTGCATTGACCTGTGAATACTATAGATCCAAATGGCTTGCATTGAGTATCGACCTGTGAATACTATAGATCCAAATGGCTTGCATTGACCTGTGAATACTATAGATCCAAATGGCTTGCATTGAGTATCGACCTGTGAATACTATAGATCCAAATGGCTTGCATTGAGCATTGACCTGTGAATACTATAGATCCAAATGGCTTGCATTGACCTGTGAATACTATAGATCCAAATGGCTTGCATTGAGCCACAGCCCTGGTTCCCATGGACACAGTAATATATTTTTTTCTGAACCTGTGTGAAGTAGGATGTGTGCAGTCTGAGACCACTTGAAGCTAGCATATCACTCCTACCGTGTCATTCAACCTCAAATCAAATCAAATTTTATTTGTCACATACACATGGCTAGCAGATGTTAATGCGAGTGTAGCGAAATGCTTGTGCTTCTAGTTCCGACAATGCAGTAATAACCAACAAGTAATCTAGCTAACAATTCCAAAACTACTACCTTATAGACACAAGTGTAAGGGGATAAAGAATATGTACATAAAGATATATGAGTGAGTGATGGTACAGAGCGGCATAGGCAAGATACAGTAGATGGTATTGAGTGCAGTATATACATATGAGATGAGTATGTAAACAAAGTGCCAACCTCTGGTTGAACCTTACGTCACAGCCATTAACAATTAAGACCACTTGAAGCTAGGATATCACTCCCACCGTGTCATTCAACCTCTGGTTGAACCTTACGTCACAGCCATTAACAATTAAGACCACTTGAAGCTAGGATATCACTCCCACCGTGTCATTCAACCTCTGGTTGAACCTTACGTCACAGCCATTAACAATTAAGACCACTTGAAGCGAGGATATCACTCCCACCGTGTCATTCAACCTCTGGTTGAACCTTACGTCACAGCCATTAACAATTAAGACCACTTGAAGCTAGGATATCACTCCCATCGTGTCATTCAACCTCTGGTTGAACCTTACGTCACAGCCATTAACAATTAAGACCACTTGAAGCGAGGATATCACTCCCATCGTGTCATTCAACCTCAGGTTGAACCTTATGTCACAGCCATTAACAATTAAGACCGCTTGAAGCTAGGATATCACTCCTAACGTGTCATTCAACCTCTGGTTGAACCTTACGTCACAGCCATTAACAATTAAGACCACTTGAAGCGAGGATATCACTCCCATCGTGTCATTCAACCTCTGGTTGAACCTTATTCACAGCCATTAACAATTAAGACCACTTGAAGCTAGGATATCACTCCTACCGTGTCATTCAACCTCTGGTTGAACCTTACGTCACAGCCATTAACAATTAAGACCACTTGAAGTTAGGATATCACTCCCATCGTGTCATTCAACCTCTGGTTGAACCTTACGTCACAGCCATTAACAATTAAGACCACTTGAAGCGAGGATATCACTCCTACCGTGTCATTCAACCTCTGGTTGAACCTTACGTCACAGCCATTAACAATTAAGACCACTTGAAGCGAGGATATCACTCCTACCGTGTCATTCAACCTCTGGTTGAACCTTACGTCACAGCCACTAACAATTAAGACCACTTGAAGCTAGGATATCACTCCCACCGTGTCATTCAACCTCTGGTTGAACCTTACGTCACAGCCATTAACAATTAAGACCACTTGAAGCGAGGATATCTCTCCTACCGTGTCATTCAACCTCTGGTTGAACCTTACGTCACAGCCATTAACAATTAAGACCACTTGAAGCGAGGATATCACTCCCACCGTGTCATTCAACCTCTGGTTGAACCTTACGTCACAGCCATTAACAAAGCACATGCTTGTAATCACCACATCTTAGAGCAGCAGGACAGAGTGATTTCATCTCCGGAGCACACGGAGCAATCGATTTATACTCATTAATCCTAACGAGTTCAGGAAGCCCGAGCTGGAGCTCTGTGAGACATTCACGGTGATGGGGAGGGGGGCAGACGTTTTGATCAAGAAAGACCTTTAGAAAATATGAAAATGTTTTCTAACACTAAACATATAATTGTGTATTTGACAGTTATAAGGAAGGTGAAATCTCATAGTTAGTAACTTAATATTTTTATTATGCTATTGTAGCGTGGTTCATTCTGTGTTGTGTACTTTTAATTAGGACGCTGCCACAACTGAAGGTCTGCTAGTTGAATTATTTTTATTTGCCCCCTGCACACGAAGAGACAACACACATTATGTTAACCCTTGGCACAGTCCTAGCTATCAGGCACCTGCACACGAAGAGACAACACACATTATGTTAACCCTTGGCGCAGTCCTAGCTCTCAGGCACCTGCACACGAAGAGACAACACACATTATGTTAACCCTTGGCGCAGTCCTAGCTCTCAGACACCTGCACACGAAGAGACAACACACATTATGTTAACCCTTGGCGCAGTCACAGCTCTCAGGCACCTGCACACGAAGAGACAACACACATTATGTTAACCCTTGGCGCAGTCCTAGCTCTCAGGCACCTGCACACGAAGAGACAACACACATTATGTTAACCCTTGGCACAGTCCTAGCTCTCAGGCACCTGCACACGAAGAGACAACACACATTATGTTAACCCTTGGCACAGTCCTAGCTCTCAGGCACCTGCACACGAAGAGACAACACACATTATGTTAACCCTTGGCACAGTCCTAGCTCTCAGGCACCTGCACACGAAGAGACAACACACATTATGTTAACCCTTGGCACAGTCCTAGCTCTCAGGCACCTGCACACGAAGAGACAACACACATTATGTTAACCCTTGGCACAGTCCTAGTTCTCAGACACCTGCACACGAAGAGACAACACACATTATGTTAACCCTTGGCACAGTCCTAGCTCTCAGACACCTGCACACGAAGAGACAACACACATTATGTTAACCCTTGGCACAGTCCTAGCTCTCAGGCACCTCGCTATGCCGAAGGTCAGGCAAAAGAGAACAATAAGGGGGTACGGAAATACAGAAAACCCGCGACGGGCCAAACCAAAATATTAAATAACGTTTACAATCACATCTACAATATTGATATGAAAAAGTGTTTGTACACCAAAGAAAAACATTAGCTATGCAGCTGTAAATAAATCAAAAAATACACTGAATCATTATTATTACTATTATCAAATGATTAACATCCCCTCTTGACCTGGCCTATTTGAATTGGTCCTCGTGTGCAACTTGGTGCATCATCTAGGGGAACGACATCACACTGCTACACTGGGTTTAGAAAGCATATATCAATTCAAGTCTTATTCATTCAGTTTTGTTGAATAGAAAATGCATCATGTAAAATATGTTGTGTTTTTATGTGTGTCACAGTTGTACTGTGCACTTGACCTCGTGTTTTTATGTGTGTCACAGTTGTACTGTGCACTTGACCTCGTGTTTTTATGTGTCACAGTTGTACTGTGCACTTGACCTCGTGTTTTTATGTGTGTCACAGTTGTACTGTGCACTTGACCTCGTGTTTTTATGTGTGTCACAGTTGTACTGTGTACTTGACCTCGTGTTTTTATGTGTGTCACAGTTGTACTGTGTACTTGACCTCGTGTTTTTATGTGTCACAGTTGTACTGTGCACTTGACCTCGTGTTTTTATGTGTGTCACAGTTGTACTGTGTACTTGACCTCGTGTTTTTATGTGTCACAGTTGTACTGTGTACTTGACCTCGTGTTTTTATGTGTCACAGTTGTACTGTGTACTTGACCTCGTGTTTTTATGTGTGTCACAGTTGTACTGTGTACTTGACCTCGTGTTTTTACGTGTGTCACAGTTGTACTGTGTACTTGACCTCGTGTTTTTATGTGTCACAGTTGTACTGTGTACCTCAGCAATTTTTGGGGTTTTTATTTTTAATTCTAGAAAGGTGATATTTTATAACCTTTCAAACAGTATGCAGCATTACTAGTTATTGTTTATGGCCCTCTCATGATAAATCATTACTTTAGGGGATTACGTTGCATTGCGCCTAAGAACAGCCCTTAGCCACGGTATATTGGCCATATACCACACCCCCTCGGGCCTTATTGAATTTACGTTGCATTGTGCCTAAGAACAGCCCTTAGCCACGGTATATTGGCCATATACCACACCCCCTCGGGCCTTATTGCTTATTGAGTATGAACTGTGTGTCAGCCGCGTGGAGAAGAACTCTCAACTCTGAGGTGTTGCTAGCTGGGGCTGTTGTTTCCCACACGGCCGGGTGTAATAAAATTCAGCTTTTCAAACACATACATTACCTCCTTGCTGTGAGAGCAGTCTCTAACCTCTCCCTTGAACAGTCTCTAAGTCTCTCCCTTGAGCAGTCTCTAACCTCTCCCTTGAACAGTCTCTAACCTCTCCCTTGAACAGTCTCTAACCTCTCCCTTGAGCTGTCTCTAACCACTCTCCCTTGAACAGTCTCTAAGTCTCTCCCTTGAGCTGTCTCTAACCACTCTCCCTTGAACAGTCTCTAAGTCTCTCCCTTGAACAGTCTCTAACCACTCTCCCTTCAACAGTCTCTAACCTCTCTCCCTTGAGCAGTCTCTAACCACTCTCCCTTGAGCAGTCTCTAACCACTCTCCCTTGAACAGTCTCTAACCACTCTCCCTTGAACAGTCTCTAACCACACTCCCTTGAACAGTATCTAACCACTCTCCCTTGAGCAGTCTCTAACCACTCTCCCCTGAGCAGTCTCTAACCACTCTCCCTTGAGCAGTCTCTAACCACTTTCCCTTGAGCAGTCTCTAACATCTCCTTTCAACAGTCTCTAACCACTCTCCCTTGAGCAGTCTCTAACCACTCTCCCTTGAACAGTCTCTAACCTCTCCTTTCAACAGTCTCTAACCTCTCCTTTCAACAGTCTCTAACCTCTCCTTTCACCAGTCTCTAACCACACTCCCCTGAACAGTATCTAACCTCTCTCCCTTGAACAGTCTCTAACCTCTCTCCCTTGAACAGTCTCTAACCACTCTCCCTTCAACAGTCTCTAACCACTCTCCCTTGAACAGTCTCTAACCTCTCTCCCTTGAGCAGTCTCTAACCACTCTCCATTCAACAAAAGCAAACAACCGCAGTACACGATCGTTATTGATCATCTATAATAACACATGTGGACGTTCTTTCAGTTCTTTTATAGGGGAGACGTGGGGACGACTAGGTACTGAATATCTGTCCAGATGAATACCAAAGATGGATGTTCTCTTTGAGAGATATTATCACTCCTCTGTCAGAGTGGTATGTCTCAAGACGCTCATGATGGATGCCTCCAACATGTTATTTTTGAAAACAGACATTGGCTATCTCCCAAATGGTCCCGTTAGTCCTTAGTGCAATACCTATTGGCTCTCGTCAAAGTTGTGCACTATGTAGGGATTAAGGTATCATAGGGCTCTGGTCAAAAGTAGTGTACTATATAGGGAATAGGGTACCATAGGGCTCTGGTCTAAAGTAGTGCACTATATATAGGGAATAGGGTACCATAGGGCTCTGGTCTAAAGTAGTGCACTATATATAGGGAATAGGGTGTCATTGAGCTCTGGTCAAAAGTAGTGCACTATTTATAGGGAATAGGGTGTCATAGAGCTCTGGTCTAAAGTAGTGCACTATATATAGGGAATAGGGTGTCATTGAGCTCTGGTCAAAAGTAGTGCACTATATATAGGGAATAGGGTGTCATTGAGCTCTGGTCTAAAGTAGTGCACTATATATAGGGAATAGGGTGTCATTGAGCTCTGGTCAAAAGTAGTGCACTATATATAGGGAATAGGGTGTCATTGAGCTCTGGTCTAAAGTAGTGCACTATATATAGGGAATAGGGTACCATAGGGCTCTGGTCTAAAGTAGTGCACTATATATAGGGAATAGGGTGCCACTTGGGACACCAACATTACCACTCCTCTGTGAGAGCTTCCTCAGTCCATCCAGTAAAAAATTAGCTTGACTCAGACGTCTATAAATCCAAAGTATTTTTTTTTGGGGGGGGGGGTTATAAGGCTTATGAACTGTGAAATAACCCTCCACTCCCTGAAATCATCTTAATGTTGTAATGTTGTTACGGCAACCAATGAAACATGGACTATTTCAGCGAGCGCTGCTGTTCCAGCATTCTCAGAACACTCATGTCACAATGAATACCACATCTGGATGTTCTCTTTTAAAAGACATTCTCACCTCTGTGAGAGCGATCTCATCCTGCAGATGTGTGTAACAAGTGTAAACTGAGGTAGAGAAATGATGAGTAAGCTTGTCAGAGACCTGGGCCCCTAACCACAAAAACATTTTAGTATAGTGCTGATCTAGGATCTGTCGACGCAATCTTATTATTCGTGATGATCTATAAGTCAAAACTGATGCTAGATGTGCCTGGGTTCATATAGTGCTGATCTAGAATCAGTTTTACCTTTTAAAATCAGAGAATCTTATTTCTTATGATATTAAAGTTTAAACTCTGAGACACTTTTCTGAATAGAGTCGGTACAGCTCGGTAAGCTAGCTAGCTACTCTACTAGCAGCATCCTAGTTATCCTAGCTAGTCGGTACAGCTCGGTAAGCTAGCTAGCTACTCTACTAGCAGCATCCTAGTTATCCTAGCCAGTCGGTACAGCTCGGTAAGCTAGCTAGCTACTCTACCAGCAGCATCCTAGTTATCCTAGCCAGTCGGTACAGCTCGGTAAGCTAGCTAGCTACTCTACTAGCAGCATCCTAGTTATCCTAGCCAGTCGGTACAGCTCGGTAAGCTAGCTAGCTACTCTACCAGCAGCATCCTAGTTATCCTAGCCAGTCGGTACAGCTCGGTAAGCTAGCTAGCTACTCTACCAGCAGCATCCTAGTTATCCTAGCTAGTCGGTACAGCTCGGTAAGCTAGCTAGCTACTCTACCAGCAGCATCCTAGTTATCCTAGCCAGTCGGTACAGCTCGGTAAGCTAGCTAGCTACTCTACTAGCAGCATCCTAGTTATCCTAGCCAGTCGGTACAGCTCGGTAAGCTAGCTAGCTACTCTACCAGCAGCATCCTAGTTATCCTAGCCAGTCGGTACAGCTCGGTAAGCTAGCTAGCTACTCTACCAGCAGCATCCTAGTTATCCTAGCTAGTCGGTACAGCTCGGTAAGCTAGCTAGCTACTCTACCAGCAGCATCCTAGTTATCCTAGCTAGTCGGTACAGCTCGGTAAGCTAGCTAGCTACTCTACCAGCAGCATCCTAGTTATCCTAGCTAGTCGGTACAGCTCGGTAAACTAGCTAGCTACTCTACCAGCAGCATCCTAGTTATCCTAGCTAGTCGGTACAGCTCGGTAAGCTAGCTAGCTACTCTACCAGCAGCATCCTAGTTACCATAGCTACCACTAGAGAGTTAGTACTTTACCAACTAGTCTTTAATAAACAGTTGTTTTCATTCTATAACTCATCAGCAGCGTGTTAATCACCCTTGTGGTTGTGTGGGTGTCTCTATAGCAGCTTGTCAATAACCCTCGTGTTTGTGTGGGTGTCTCTATAGCAGCTTGTCAATAACCCTCGTGGTTGTGTGGGTGTCTCTATAGCAGCTTGTTAATCACCCACGTGGTTGTGTGGATGTCTCTATAGCAGCTTGTTAATCACTCTCGTGGTTGTGTGGGTGTCTCTATAGCAGCTTGTTAATCACCCACGTGGTTGTGTGGGTGTCTCTATAGCAGCTTGTTAATCACCCTCGTGGTTGTGTGGGTGTCTCTATAGCAGCTTGTCAATAACCCTCGTTGTGTGTGTGTGTCTCTATAGCAGCTTGTTAATCACCCTCGTGGTTGTGTGGGTGTCTCTATAGCAGCTTGCCAATAACCCTAGTGGTTGTGTCAGTGTCTCTATAGCAGCTTGTTAATCACCCTCGTGGTTGTGTGGGTGTCTCTATAGCACCTTGTCAATAACCCTCGTGGTTGTGTGTGTGTCTCTATAGCAGCTTGTTAATCACCCTCGTGGTTGTGTGGGTGTCTCTATAGCAGCTTGCCAATAACCCTAGTGGTTGTGTCAGTGTCTCTATAGCAGCTTGTTAATCACCCTCGTGGTTGTGTGGGTGTCTCTATAGCAGCTTGTCAATAACCCTCGTGGTTGTGTGGGATGTCTCTATATCAGCTAGTTAATAACCCTCGTGGTTGTGTAGGTGTCTCTATAGCAGCTTGTCATTAACCCTCGTGGTTGTGTGGGTGTCTCTATAGCAGCTTGTCAATAACCCTCATGGTTGTGTGGGTGTCTCTATAGCAGCTTGTCAATAACCCTCGTGGTTGTGTGGGTGTCTCTATAGCAGCTTGTTAATCACCCTCGTGGTTGTCTCTATAGCAGCTAGTTAATAACCCTCGTGGTTGTGTGGGTGTCTCTATAGCAGCTTGCCAATAACCCTTGTGGTTGTCTCTATAGCAGCTTGTTAATCACCCTCGTGGTTGTGTGGGTGTCTCTATAGCAGCTATTCGATAACCCTCGTAGTTGTGTGGGTGTCTCTATAGCAGCTTGTCGATAACCCTCATGGTTTTCTGGGTGTCACTATAGCAGCTTGTTAATCACCCTCGTGG
>NW_022262754.1:87500-107500 GCF_002021735.2 Oncorhynchus kisutch
CAGGACAGGTCGACCAGACCCTGTGTAATATATACTAGGACAGGTCAACCAGACCCTGTGTAATATATAACAGGACAGGTCGACCAGACCCTGTGTAATATATACTAGGACAGGTCAACCAGACCCTGTGTACTATATAACAGGACAGGTCAACCAGACCCTGTGTAATATATAACAGGACAGGTCAACCAGACCCTGTGGAATATATAACAGGACAGGTCGACCAGACCCTGTGTAATATATAACAGGACAGGTCGACCAGACCCTGTGTAATATATAACAGGACAGGTCGACCAGACCCTGTGTAATATATAACAGGACAGGTCGACCAGACCCTGTGTAATATATAACAGGACAGGTCAACCAGACCCTGTGTAATATATAACAGGACAGGTCGACCAGACCCTGTGTAATATATACTAGGACAGGTCAACCAGACCCTGTGTACTATATAACAGGACAGGTCAACCAGACCCTGTGTAATATATAACAGGACAGGTCAACCAGACCCTGTGGAATATATAACAGGACAGGTCGACCAGACCCTGTGTAATATATAACAGGACAGGTCGACCAGACCCTGTGTAATATATAACAGGACAGGTCGACCAGACCCTGTGTAATATATAACAGGACAGGTCGACCAGACCCTGTGTAATATATAACAGGACAGGTCAACCAGACCCTGTGTAATATATAACAGGACAGGTCGACCAGACCCTGTGTAATATATACTAGGACAGGTCAACCAGACCCTGTGTACTATATAACAGGACAGGTCAACCAGACCCTGTGTAATATATAACAGGACAGGTCGACCAGACCCTGTGTAATATATAACAGGACAGGTCGACCAGACCCTGTGTAATATATACTAGGACAGGTCAACCAGACCCTGTGTACTATATAACAGGACAGGTCAACCAGACCCTGTGTAATATATAACAGGACAGGTCAACCAGACCCTGTGGAATATATAACAGGACAGGTCGACCAGACCCTGTGTAATATATAACAGGACAGGTCGACCAGACCCTGTGTAATATATACTAGGACAGGTCAACCAGACCCTGTGTAATATATAACAGGACAGATCAACCAGACCCTGTGTAATATATAACAGGACAGGTCAACCAGACCCTGTGTAATATATAACAGGACAGGTCGACCAGACCCTGTGTAATATATACTAGGACAGGTCAACCAGACCCTGTGTACTATATAACAGGACAGGTCAACCAGACCCTGTGTAATATATAACAGCACAGGTCGACCAGACCCTGTGTAATATATAACAGGACAGGTCGACCAGACCCTGTGTAATATATAACAGGACAGGTCGACCAGACCCTGTGTAATATATAACAGGACAGGTCGACCAGACCCTGTGTAATATATACTAGGACAGGTCAACCAGACCCTGTGTACTATATAACAGGACAGGTCAACCAGACCCTGTGTAATATATAACAGGACAGGTCGACCAGACCCTGTGTAATATATAACAGGACAGGTCGACCAGACCCTGTGTAATATATAACAGGACAGGTCGACCAGACCCTGTGTAATATATAACAGGACAGGTCGACCAGACCCTGTGTAATATATACTAGGACAGGTCAACCAGACCCTGTGTACTATATAACAGGACAGGTCAACCAGACCCTGTGTAATATATAACAGGACAGGTCAACCAGACCCTGTGGAATATATAACAGGACAGGTCGACCAGACCCTGTGTAATATATACTAGGACAGGTCAACCAGACCCTGTGTACTATATAACAGGACAGGTCAACCAGACCCTGTGTAATATATAACAGGACAGGTCAACCAGACCCTGTGGAATATATAACAGGACAGGTCAACCAGACCCTGTGTAATATATAACAGGACAGATCAACCAGACCCTGTGTAATATATAACAGGACAGGTCAACCAGACCCTGTGGAATATATACCAGGACAGATCAACCAGACCCTGTGTAATATATACCAGGACAGGTCAACGAGACCCTGTGTAATATATACTAGGACAGGTCAACCAGACCCTGTGTAATATATAACAGGACAGGTCAACCAGACCCTGTGTAATATATAACAGGACAGGTCAACCAGACCCTGTGTAATATATAACAGGACAGATCAACCAGACCCTGTATAATATATAACAGGACAGGTCAACCAGACCCTGTGTAACCCTGCGCTAGCTTAAGGTGAATACCCTGACTAAGTCTCTCTGGATGAGGCCTCTACCTTAAGGTGAATACCCTGACTAAGTCTCTCTGGATGAGGGCTCTACCTTAAGGTGAATACCCTGACTAAGTCTCTCTGGATGAGGGCTCTACATTAAGGTGAATACCCTGACTAAGTCTCTCTGGATGAGGGCTCTACATTAAGGTGAATACCCTGACTAAGTCTGTCTGGGTGAGGGCTCTACCTTAAGGTGAATACCCTGACTAAGTCTCTCTGGATGAGGGCTCTACATTAAGGTGAATACCCTGACTAAGTCTGTCTGGGTGAGGGCTCTACATTAAGGTGAATACCCTGACTAAGTCTCTCTGGATAAGGGCTCTACCTTAAGGTGAATACCCTGACTCTATTGTTGTTAAACCTGCTATAGTGGTATATAGCTGGGATTAAACCATGTTTTTGGTAGAGGGAGACTCTATTGTTGTTAATAAACCTGTTGTAGTGTGGCCTTGGGGTGAAGGGAGGCTCTCTTGTTGAAAACCTATTAATGTCTCCTTTTACTACCTCGTGTTCTCCTGGTCTCCTTCCACTATCCACCTCTCCACCTTTGAGACGATTGGACCATTTTTAGCTAACCGTGCGTGTTCCTGCTGGTCTGATCAAAGTGCCTGTCTTTGAAAGCCAATCATCTGTGAGGAAAGCGAATAACTCCATTCCGTGTTCTGCTCCTCGAACAACGTCTAACCTCTGACCTGTGATCAGTGGCGCGCCACACTTTCTCTGGACCCCGGCAAGGTCGGAGTCTCCCTCTAAAATCCAATGTGTCTGCCAGACAGCCACTTACAAAGTAGTCCTATAGGCTATCGATCGCTGTCCCATTGGTGTTGAAATTGCGACGTGTCCATGTGGCTGCATGCATATTGAATAATGATAGGCTATCTGTGGTGCCAGGGTTTGTACTGCATCGCTTTGCTTTAGCTAAAGGATAACTGTTTATTGGTACAACTATGTGGTCGTCAGTCTAATGTTTCACTAAGTTATACACAACGTCACAATGCTGCCATTTGTAGACTACTGGCTGATGGCACTAATGGTAATTACCTGTTCAGTAATTCCAACATTGCAGATTGTAACCTAAACTCAGCATGACTGAGCCATCTTCACACTCTCTCCCAGCTTGGATAGAAAGTTGTTGTGCGTAAAACCGGTCTATTAATGGTAAATAATACAGTCAGTCCACCCTCAAAACACTAGCTTGTTATTATTATTATTATTTATTTAAAGTTTTTAATTTGACCTTTATTTAACTAAGTCAGTTATTAATTAAGAACAAATTGTTATTATAATGAGGGCCTACACCTGTCACGCCCTGACCTTCGTTAAAGTTTTTAATTTGACCTTTATTTAACTAAGTCAGTTATTAATTAAGAACAAATTGTTATTATAATGAGGGCCTACACCTGTCACGCCCTGACCTTCGTTATCTTCGTTTTCTTTATTATGTTGGTTAGGTCAGGGTGTGACGAGGGTGGTTGGTTTAGTTTTTGTCTTGTCTAGGGGCTTTGTATTGTCTAGGTGTTTATATGTCTATGGTTGTCTAGATTGGTTCCCAATCAGAGGCAGCTGTTTATCGTCGTCTCTGATTGGGGACCATATTTAGGCAGCCATATTCCTTGGGTATTTGGTGGGTTATTGTCGATGTGTAGTTTACATGTCAGCACTAGTTGTTTATAGCTTCACGTTCGTTTTGTTGTTTTGTTAGTTTGTTTAGTGTTCTTCGTGTAAATAAAGACGAATGTATTCTAATCACGCTGCGCCTTGGTCTCCTCGTTATGACGAACATGACAACACCGGCCAAACCCGGAAAACGCTGGGTCAATTGTGTGCCGCCCTGTGGGACTCCCAATCGCCCCCGGTTGTGATACAGCCTGGATTCTACTATTCATCTATGTAACATATTTAGCTGCTAATTTATTAACCTTTTATGAAAATTACATAAAATAGCCTAACAATATATACGTTTACATGCACATCCCTTTCACCTCTATCTGCTCCTACCTTTTTTATTTTTTTATTTAACCAGGCAAGTCAGTTAAGAACACATTCTTATTTTCAATGACGGCCTAGAAACAGTGGGTTAACTGCCTTGTTCAGGAGCAGAATGACAGATTTGTATCTTGTCAGCTCGGGGGTTTGAACTCGCAACCTTCCGGTTACTAGTCCAACGCTTTAACCACTAGGCTACGCTGCCGCTATTCACCACTATTCAATTCAATTCAACAAGGGGCTTTATCGGGAAACATATCTTAACATTGCCAAAACAAGTGAGGTAGATAATATACAAAGTGAAATAAACAATCAAAAATGAACATTAAACATTCAACTCATAGAAGTTCCAAAAGAATAAAGACATTACACATGTCATATTATGTCTAACATAATAAGTGAAAGTCTTTGTGGATATTCTTCTTTGTGGATCTGTGTAATCTGAGGGAAATATGTCTCTCTAATATGGTCATACATTGGGCAGGAGGTTAGGAAGTGCAGCTCAGTTTCCACCTCATTTTGTGGGCAGTGGGCACATAGCCTGTCTTATCTTGAGAGCCATGTCTGCCTACGGCGGCCTTTCTCCATAGCAAGGCTATGCTCACTGAGTCTGTACATATTCAAAGCTTTCCTTAAGTTTGGGTCAGTCACAGTGGTCAGGTATTCTGCCACTGTGTACTCTCTGTTAAGGGCCAAATAGCATTCTAGTTTGCTCTGTTTTTTGTTAATTCTTTCCAATGTGTCAAGTCAACCGGTGTCGCTCATTCAGCCGACAGAAACTTTCAACCGGTTTTCCCCATTAAGCAGCGGGTCGGAGTCAGAGGCCGATTCTTCTCTGGTCTCTACTCCTCCCGTTACGGGGTCTGAGACGCCGAAGCTTCCCAGCATTAGCTCTGACAAATTGAAAACTCTAGTCATTGGCGACTCCATTACCCGCAGTATTAGACTTAAAGCGAATCATCCAGCGATCATACACTGTTTACCCGGGGGCAGGGCTACCGACGTTAAGGCTAATCTGAAGATGGTGCTGGCTAAAGCTAAAACTGGCGAGTGTAGAGAGTATAGAGATATTGTTATCCACGTCGGCACCAACGATGTTAGGATGAAACAGTCAGAGATCACTAAGCGCAACATAGCTTCTGCGTGCATATCAGCTAGAAAGATGTGTCGGCATCGAGTAATTGTCTCTGGCTCCCTCCCAGTTAGGGGGAGTGATGAGCTCTACAGCAGAGTCTCACAACTCAATCGCTGGTTGAAAACTGTTTTCTGCCCCTCCCAAAAGTTAGAATTTGTAGATAATTGGCCCTCTTTCTGGGACTCACCCACAAACAGGACCAAGCCTGACCTGCTGAGGAGTGACGGACTCCATCCTAGCTGGAGGGGTGCTCTCATCTTATCTACCAACATAGACAGGGCTCTAACTCCTCTAGCTCCACAATGAAATAGGGTGCAGGCCAGGCAGCAGGCTGTTAGCCAGCCTGCCAGCATAGTGGAGTCTGCCACTAGCACATTCAGTGTAGTCAGCTCAGCTATCACCATTGAGACCGTGTCTGTGCCTCGACCTAGGTTGGGCAAAACTAAACATGGCGGTGTTCGCCTTAGCAATCTCACTAGGATGAAGACCACCTCCATTCCTGTCATTACTGAAAGAGATCATGATACCTCACATCTCAAAATAGGGCTACTTAATGTTAGATCCCTTACTTCAAAGGCAATTATAGTCAATGAACTAATCACTGATCATAATCTTGATGTGATTGGCCTGACTGAAACATGGCTTAAGCCTGATGAATTTACTGTTTTAAATGAGGCCTCACCTCCTGGCTACACTAGTGACCATATCCCCCGTGCATCCCGCAAAGGCGGAGGTGTTGCTAACATTTACGATAGCAAATTTCAATTTACAAAAAAAAAATGACGTTTTCGTCTTTTGAGCTTCTAGTCATGAAATCTATGCAGCCTACTCAATCACTTTTTATAGCTACTGTTTACAGGCCTCCTGGGCCATATACAGCGTTTCTCACCGAGTTCCCTGAATTCCTATCGGACCTTGTAGTCATAGCAGATAATATTCTAATCTTTGGTGACTTTAATATTCACATGGAAAAGTCCACAGACCCACTCCAAAAGGCTTTCGGAGCCATCATCGACTCAGTGGGTTTTGTCCAACATGTCTCTGGACCCACTCACTGTCACAGTCATACGCTGGACCTAGTTTTGTCCCATGGAATAAATGTGGTGGATCTTAATGTTTTTCCTCATAATCCTGGACTATCGGACCACCATTTTATTACGTTTGCAATTGCAACAAATAATCTGCTCAGACCCCAACCAAGGAACATCAAAAGTCGTGCTATAAATTCACAGACAACACAAAGATTCCTTGATGCCCTTCCAGACTCCCTCTGCCTACCCAAGGACGCCAGAGGACAAAAATCAGTTAACCACCTAACTGAGGATCTCAATTTAACCTTGCGCAATACCCTAGATGCAGTTGCACCCCTAAAAACTAAAAAAAATTCTCATAAGAAATTAGCTCCCTGGTACACAGAAAATACCTGAGCTCTGAAGCAAGCTTCCAGAAAATTGGAACGGAAATGGCGCCACACCAAACTGGAAGTCTTCCGACTAGCTTGGAAGGACGGTACCGTGCAGAACCGTAGAGCCCTTACTGCTGCTCGATCATCCTATTTTTCTAACTTAATTGAGGAAAATAAGAACAATCCGAAATTCCTTTTTTGATACTGTCGCAAAGCTAACTAAAAAGCAGCATTCCCCAAGAGAGGATGACTTTCACTTTAGCAGTGATAAATTCATGAACTTCTTTGAGGAAAAGATTATGATTATTAGAAAGCAAAATACGGACTCCTCTTTAAACCTGCGTATTCCTCCAAACCTCAGTTGTCCTGAGTCTGCACAACTCTGCCAGGACCTAGGATCAAGAGAGACGCTCAAGTGTTTTAGTACTATATCTCTTGACACAATGATGAAAATAATCATGGCCTCTAAACCTTCAAGCTGCATACTGGACCCTATTCCAACTAAACTACTGAAAGAGCTGCTTCCTGTGCTTGGCCCTCCTATGTTGAACATAATAAACGGCTCTCTATCCACTGGATGTGTACCAAACTCACTAAAAGTGGCAGTAATAAAGCCTCTCTTGAAAAAGCCAAACCTTGACCCAGAAAATATAAAAAACTATCGGCCTATATCGAATCTTCCATTCCTCTCAAAAATTTTAGAGAAGGCTGTTGCGCAGCAACTCACTGCCTTCCTGAAGACAAACAATGTATACGAAATGCTTCAGTCTGGTTTTAGACCCCATCATAGCACTGAGACGGCACTTGTGAAGGTGGTAAATTACATTTTAATGGCATCGGACCGAGGCTCTGCATCTGTCCTCGTGCTCCTAGACCTTAGTGCTGCTTTTGATACCATCGATCACCACATTCTTTTGGAGAGATTGGAAACCCAAATTGGTCTACACGGACATGTTCTGGCCTGGTTTAGATCTTATCTGTCGGAAAGATATCAGTTTGTCTCTGTGAATGGTTTGTCCTCTGACAAATCAACTGTAAATTTCGGTGTTCCTCAAGGTTCCGTTTTAGGACCACTATTGTTTTCACTATATATTTTACCTCTTGGGGATGTTATTCGAAAACATAATGTAAACTTTCACTGCTATGACACACAGCTGTACATTTCAATGAAACATGGTGAAACCCCAAAATTGCCCTCGCTAGAAGCATGTGTTTCAGACAAAAGGAAGTGGATGGCTGCAAACTTCTTTGTGGGCTATACTCAGCCTTGTCTCAGGATGGTAAGTTGGTGGTTAAAGATATCCCTCTAGTGGTGTGGGGGCTGTGCTTTGGCAAAGTGGGTGGGGTTATATCCTTCCTGTTTGGCCCTGTCCGGGGGTGTCCTCGGATGGGGCCACAGTGTCTCCTGACCCGTCCTGTCTCAGCCTCCAGTATTTATGCTGCAGTAGTTTATGTGTCAGGGGGCTGGGGTCAGTTTGTTATATCTGGAGTACTTCTCCTGTCCTATTCGGTGTCCTGTGTGAATCTAAGTGTGCGTTCTCTAATTCTCTCCTTCTCTCTTTCTTTCTCTCTCTCGGAGGACCTGAGCCCTAGGACCATGCCCCAGGACTACCTGACATGATGACTCCTTGCTGTCCCCAGTCCACCTGGCCATGCTGCTGCTCCAGTTTCAACTTCCACCTGACTGTGCTGCTGCTCCAGTTTCAACTGTTCTGCCTTATTATTATTGTACCATGCTGGTCATTTATGAACATTTGAACATCTTGGCCATGTTCTGTTATAATCTCCACCCGGCACAGCCAGAAGAGGACTGGCCACCCCACATAGCCTGGTTCCTCTCTAGGTTTCTTCCTAGGTATTGGCCTTTCTAGGGAGTTTTTCCTAGCCACCGTGCTTCTACACCTGCATTTCTTGCTGTTTGGGGTTTTAGGCTGGGTTTCTGTACAGCACTTTGAGATATCAGCTGATGTACGAAGGGCTATATAAATACATTTGATTTGATTTGAAGTAATTATCTTTCTATTTTCTCATGATTTGGTTGGGTCTAATTGTGTTGCTGTCCTGGGGCTCTGTGGGGTCTGTTTTTGTTCGTGAACAGAGCCCCAGGAGCAGCTTGCTTAGGGTACTCTTCTCTAGGTTCATCTCTCTGTAGGTGATGGCTTTGTTATGGAAGGTTTGGGAATCGCTTCCCTTTAGGTGGTTTAACGTCTCTTTTCTCGATTTTGATAATTAATGGGTATCGGCCGAAATCTGCTCTGCATGCATTGTTTGGTGTTCTACGTTGTATACAGAGGATATTTTAGCAGAATTCTGCATGCAGAGTCTCAATTTGGTGTTTGTCCCATTTTGTGAATTATTCGTTGGTGAGCAGACCCCACACCTCACAACCATAAAGGGCAATGGGTTCTATAACTGATTCAAGTATGTTTAGCCAGATCCTAATTGGTATGTCGAATTTTATGTTCCTTTTGATGGCATAGAATGCCCTTCTTGCCTTGTCTCTCAGATTGTTCACAGCTTTATGGAAGTTACGTATGGCGCTGATGTTTAGGCCAAGGTATGTATAGTTTTTGTGTGTTCTAGGGCAACAGTGTCTAGATGGAATTTGTATGTGTGGTCCTGGCGACTGGACCTTTTTTGGAGCACCATTTTTTTGGTCTTACTGAGATTTACTATCAGGGCCCAGGCCTGTCAGAATCTGTGCAGAAGATCTAGGTGCTGCTGTAGGCCCTCCTTGGTTGGTGACAGAAGCACCAGATCATCAGCAAACAGAAGACATTTGACCTCAGATTCTAGTAGGATGAGGCCGGCTGCTGCAGACTTTTCTAGTGCCCACGCCAATTCGCTGATATTTTTATGTTGAAGAGGGTGGGGCTTAAGCTGCATCCCTGTCTCACCCCACGGCCCTGTGTGAAGAAATGTGTGTTTATTGCCTATTTTAACTGCACACTTGTTGTTTGTGTGGATTTTATATGTCATATGTTTTTCCCCAACACCACTTTCCATCAATTTGCCCCAAATTGAGTCAAAGTCTTTTTTGAAATCAAAGCATGAGAAGACTTTGCCTTTGTTTTGGTTTGTTTGGTTGTCAATTAGGGTGTGCAGGGTGAATACGTGGTCTGTCGTATGGTAATTCGGTAAAAAGCCAATTCGACATCTGCTCAGTACATTGTTTTCACTGAGGAAATGTATGAGTCTGCTGTTAATGATAATGCAGAGGATTTTCCCAAGGTTACTGTTGACGCATATAGTAGTATCGGGGTCAAAAAAAAAAAAACTCCACTTTTGTGGATTGGGGTGATCAGTCCTTGGTTCCAAATATTGGAGAAGATGCCAGAGCTAATGATGATGTTATAGAGTTTTATTATAGCCAATTGGAATTTGTTGTCTGTATATTTGATCATTTCATTAAGGATACCATCAACACCACAGGCCTTTTTGGGTTGGAGGGTTTTTATTTTGTCCTCTAGTTCATTCAAGGTAATTAGAGAATCCAGTGGGTTCTGGAATCCAGTGGGTTCTGGAATCCAGTGGGTTCTGGTCTTTAATAGTTGATTCTATGATTTGTATTTGATCATGTATGTTTTTGCTGTTTGTTCTTTGTTATAGAGCCAATCAGATTGGAGAAGTGGTTTATCCATACATCTCCATTTTGGATAGATAATTATTTGTGTTTGTTTAGTGTTTTCCAATTTTCCCAGAAGTGGTTAGAGTCTATGGATTCTTCAATTACATTGAGCTGATTTCTGACATGCTGTTCCTTCTTATTACCGCTGTGTATTTAGTGATTCACCATAGTGAATGTGTTTTTGGTTGGACAGGTTTTCTCACTTCTTTCTTAGATTTTTGCATTTTTCGTCAAACCATTTGTCATTGTTCTTTTTCTTCAGTTTTCTATTGGACATTTTTTAGATTTGATAGGGAAGCTGAGAGGTCAAATATACTGTTAAGATTTTCTACTGCCCAGTTTACACCTTCACTATTACAGTGGAACGTTTTGTCCAGGAAGTTATCTACAATGTATCCAATTGACAACCAGAGACATTCTTCAAAGGACTCGGTTGGGCAACCACCAACCTACCAAAGCGCAGCTCAGAGTAAATATTTATTGCATTTTCCTTTTCCAAATGGGCGGTAAATTTAGAATGCATAAGATACTGTATTTACAAAAGCACAGCTTCGCCTTTGTTCTTCAGTCTTCCCGCTCCTTCACTCAAACCCAGCCCCTTTTCTTTTGTTTAACAAGCTGTCATATCTGTTCCGCCCGCTAGGGACGTTTTCCTTTATGACATAACTTGTAATCAAGGTATGATTAATTATGTGTATGTGTAATTCTGTGTGATTATTTAGGTATTTAGTAAATAAATAATTAAACCCAATTTTGTATTGCTGATTCAACTTGTTAGCCAGGGTTCGTGAAGATAACCAAGAATTTACAACTTTCAGATGAGACTGAATTAAGGTGACAATTAATATTGACTGCTATTGAGGTAAAATATTACTAGGTCTTTAAGAGTTTATTCGGAAGATAACAGCTCTATAAATATTATTTTGTGGTGCCCGACTCTCTAGTTAATTACATTTACATGATTAGCTCAATTACAATTACAGAGAAGTTATTTTACAGAATACTATGTCATATCACTTAATCCGGCATAGCCAAAGACACGACACTGTCTTCATTAAAGTATGGGGATTCTAGTGGGGGTATATAGGTAGGACATTTTTCTCTGTTAAGATCATTTCCTTTTGAATTTCTAGGCAAATGTCAAATGTTCCTGTTTTGATTAATTTAATGGAGGTCTGATCTGAGGGGGCCTAAATAGGGTGTGGGCATGGTTGACTTGGGGGGTGATGATTGGTGTTGGTGTGTATATGGCTGGTGGTTTTGTGGCCTGGATGTAGGACCTCTCAGCGTGGGTCCTCAAATTGTCGGTCCAGGGGAGGGTCGCGCAGGTCTGGGAGAGTGTCTCGCTGGTCTGGGCGGGGTGTCTATTGATCTGTTGCTCCTGTGTGAAGTGTTCGGGCTACGTTTGAGAGCGATGTCCTTTAGAGTCTGGGCGAAGGTGGGCTCTGCTGCCTTGTAGAGGTGGACCTGGTCATAGAGGCTGTTCAAGTCCAGGGTGGAGGGGTGGGCTCTGCTGCCTTGTAGAGGTGGACCTGGTCATAGAGGCTGTTCAAGTCCAGGGTGGAGGGGTGGGCTCTGCTGCCTTGTAGAGGTGGACCTGGTCATAGAGGCTGTTCAAGTCCAGGGTGGAGGGGTGGGCTCTGCTGCCTTGTAGAGGTGGACCTGGTCATAGAGGCTGTTCAAGTCCAGGGTGGGGTGGTGGGCACTGCTGCCTTGTAGAGGTGGACCTGGTCATAGAGGCTGTTCAAGTCCAGGGTGGAGGGGTGGGCTCTGCTGCCTTGTAGAGGTGGACCTGGTCATAGAGGCTGTTCAAGTCCAGGGTGGAGGGGTGGGCTCTGCTGCCTTGTAGAGGTGGACCTGGTCATAGAGGCTGTTCAAGTCCAGGGTGGGGTGGTGGGCACTGCTGCCTTGTAGAGGTGGACCTGGTCATAGAGGCTGTTCAAGTCCAGGGTGGAGGGGTGGGCCAGGAAAACATTTAGTTTTGAGGAACAGTCACAGGAAATGTTTGCGTTTACACGCTGTGTGGTAGCAGGGTGGAGATAATGTGTGGTACCACTTGTGAATTGGGGAAAGTAGAAGAAGCTTTTTCAATCACTCCCTTCAGTGCTGTGGCAACCCTTTCCTGCTGTGTTCTCAGGTCTTTTGTGCCTGCGTGTAATATTATGTGGCTGGGTGAACCTAGTTGGTCCTCAGACAGAAAGTCTAGGGCGCACTGGGTGTTTGGACACCAGAGTTTAGACACACTGTGTTTGGGAAAAGTTGTTTTTCTTGTATAATTTCCCATTTGAGTCCATATGGAGTACAATCTGTGTCTTGTGTTTGTCCTCAGTGGGTGTGAAGGGCTATCAGGGTGGCTGACAGGGGGGGGGGTTCTCAGAGGGGGTGAGAGCCCCTGGGCTTGGGATTCTTCATTTGTCTGTTCTGCTGTGATGTCTAGGCTATGGTCAGGGTCTGGGGAGGACTGTTCTGCTGTGATGTCGAGGCTATGGTCAGGGTCTGGGGTGGACTGTTCTGCTGTGATGTCGTGGCTATGGTCAGGGTCTTGGGTGGACTGTTCTGCTGTGATGTCGTGGCTATGGTCAGGGTCTTGGGTGGACTGTTCTGCTGTGATGTCGTGGCTATGGTCAGGGTCTTGGGTGGACTGTTCTGCTGTGGTATTGAGACTTTTGTCGGGAGCTGAGGTGGGCTTTTCTGCTGGCTTCTCTGTGGGGTTGGCCACCTCTCTAGTAGGTTGTTCTCTGTCACACTCCATCCCCCTCAACCTCTCCTCCATCCCCCTCAACCTCTCCTCCAGCAGTCTGATCCTCTCCTCTAGTGTTCTGTTCTTCTCCTGCTCTTGCTTTTTATCATGTTGAAGCTGTCTCACCACAGTCCCGAGTGCAGATATGTCTCTCTCCACCTCCAGCTCTCCAGGTCTGGTTGAGGGGTGTTGTTGTGCTGGGCTGTTGTTTGGGTCTGTGCTGACTGGACTGTAATCACCTGCTGTTCCAGCTCCACCTGTCTTCCCTCCAGCTGAGTGAATGTATCCTTCATTTCAATGAGGGAGTAGTACTCTGTGCTGGGAGGTTGACTCTCCGCTGGGGGTTGCTCGTCCGTGGGGTTATATAATGAAGAGATCTGGTCTGACTCATTCGGGGGAGGATTTTTCTCAAGGGAGAGCTTCTCCTGCTGAGCTAATTCTTTGATTTGGTGAACGTCTAGCTGAAAGTCTTTGGGGTCGCCCTGTACCATTACTGTTCCAGACTTAAAGATTATAATAAAAGACTTAAAGATTATAAATAAAGATTTGCATTAGCTGATTCCTCGTTGTCTAGTATCCTGAGTTTCCACCCCTCGTTAACACCCCCCCCCCCTCTTAACAGAGGGTTAGTGGGTTAATATAACACTGTGCCATGCCAGGGGATGGTCTGGTTAATATAACACTGTGCCAGGGGATGGTCTGGTTAATATAACACTGGACCAGGGGATGGTCTGTGTGGAAGATGAGTTTGCTGATGTTCCCATTTTTATAATAGTCAGCAAAAAGTGTCTCTTGATTTTCCATAAGGAGCTTAATTTTGTGATGTTTTCTTGCCTTATCATTCTTTACATACACAGGGTACTGTATTTTAATGACCTCTGAACAGCGGGAGGCAGCTTCTAAGCCCTCTTCATTTGGTTGGAATAGACTGTGCGACTCTCCTGCCATTGTTGGGCTTAAGGGCTTTGACACCTCTCACTTGACAAGTCATCTCTAATTGAAGTTGTATCAGGCTTGGCAGCCTTCATTTAGCTTTCAGGCCATATTAAAACATGTACTTTTCTTCTTGGCTTTTGGAAATTAAACATGGCTTCAGACTAAACATTATTCACTCAGATCCAGGTTGGATGGTGTTTTCAGATTTCTGTTGTTTTCCCAGAGCATTTACTGTATATAAATTGGAATGATAATCTTTGGTAGTTGTAAGCCTTCCAGGTGATTCTGTAATTCCGTCCAAAATCAGGTTGCATATTTTTCAGTTTTGATTTGGAGTGAAGGTTATGTTGTAAAGGGTAGCATCCTGCATGTGTGACAAACAATCCAATTTTAATTAACTCTAAATCTATTTTTAAGAACATGCTGAAAATTGCAGGGGAGTCTCTCTCTCTCTCTCTCTCTCTCTCTCTCTCTCTCTCTCTCTCTCTCTCTCTCTCTCTCTCTCTCTCTCTCTCTCTCTCTCTCTCTCTCTCTCTCTCTCTCTCTCTCTCTCTCTCTCTCTCTCTCAACATAAGGTTTTTATTAACTGAACTTTATTTGAAGAATAGTTTTTTTACACATCTGACATTTTCAAACACAACCGTCAAACCTGAAAAACAGCACATTCATTAGTTAAAACAGAATGAAGTCATTTCACCAACCCGTTCATTAGTTACAACAGAATTATAACATTCCTGTGTGACATACAGAGTCTAGTCCAGTTAGTCTGATTTCTAACAGTGACCCATAGTACAGTATTGTAGCAAACCACTGCTAACCACCACTCCAATAAGGGTTACCTCTTATAGGGAGGGAGGTAACAGACCTTACAGACTCTAACATATATATATTCAGTATCTCAGGACTGACAACATAGGGTGGAAAATACATCACACTGGCCATATATCTGATTATATATATCTGTACATTGGAAATATTGCTGACATGCAAAACATTTTTGGGACGATATCAACAATGGACCAATGAAACACCAAAAGACTCAACAGCAAGGAAGAGGTCGGGGGAAAGGAGTGTATGAATCATAAGAGGACGTTCTTCATTGTCTGGATGTTCTGTCTGAATGTGTGTATTGTATCAATGTTCTGTCTGAATGTGTGTATTGTATCAGTGTTCTGTCTGAATGTGTGTATTGTAACAGTGTTCTGTCTGAATGTGTGTATTTTATCAGTTTTCAGTCTGAATGTGTGTATTGTAACAGTGTTCTGTCTGAATGTGTGTATTGTATCAGTGTTCTGTCTGAATGTGTGTATTGTAACAGTGTTCTGTCTGAATGTGTGTATTGTATCAGTGTTCTGTCTGAATGTGTGTATTGTATCAGTGTTCTGTCTGAATGTGTGTATTGTATCAGTGTTCAGTCTGAATATAAAGTACCTTTCTAAAAACCAAGAAAACTTTACAGCAAAAACAGACCCAGGAAAATATAGGATAAAAAAAGACAATCAAAATACTATAATATTTGAAGCTAATTACCTTTAAAAGGAATATTTCACCCAAAACCTTTTAGTTTTTTTGCATTTTGCATCATATGATGCTGTGTTTTGCTGGGCTACACTGAGGAGAAAGCCAGACTGAGGAGAAAGCCAAGCTGAGGAGAAAGCCAGACTGAGGAGAAAGCCAGACTGAGGAGAAAGCCAGACTGAGGAGAAAGCCAGGCTGAGGAGAAAGCCAGACTGAGGAGAAAGCCAGGCTGAGGAGAAAGCCAGGCTGAGGAGAAAGCCAGACTGGGGAGAAAGCCAGGCTGAGGAGAAAGCCAGACTGGGGAGAAAGCCAGGCTGAGGAGAAAGCCAGACTGGGGAGAAAGCCAGGCTGAGGAGAAAGCCAGGCTGAGGAGAAAGCCAGACTGAGGAGAAAGCCAGACTGAGGAGAAAGCCAGGCTGAGGAGAAAGCCAGGCTGAGGAGAAAGCCAGACTGGGGAGAAAGCCAGACTGAGGAGAAAGCCAGACTGAGGAGAAAGCCAGACTGAACAGGTGGGTTTGAATCTGGTTTTGAAGTGGTGATGGAGTCAGAGGTGCAGGTCGCTGGGGGAAGAGTTGTAGAGTTTGGGGGCAGCTGAAAGCACGACCCCCCATGGTGCACACGAGGTGTAGGCGAGGTGTAGTTTCTTGTAGGCGAGGTGTAGTTTCTTGTAGGTGAGGTGTAGTTTCTTGTAGGCGAGGTGTAGTTTATTGTAGGCGAGGTGTAGTTTATTGTAGGCGAGGTGTAGTTTCTTGTAGGCGAGGTGTAGTTTCTTGTATGTGAGGTGTAGTTTCTTGTAGGTGAGGTGTAGTTTCTTGTATGTGAGGTGTAGTTTCTTGTAGGCGAGGTGTAGTTTCTTGTAGGCGAGGTGTAGTTTCTTGTAGGCGAGGTGTAGTTTCTTGTAGGTGAGGTGTAGTTTCTTGTAGGCGAGGTGTAGTTTCTTGTAGGCGAGGTGTAGTTTCTTGTAGGTGGGGTGTAGTTTCTTGTAGGCGATGTGTAGTTTCTTGTAGACGAGGTGTAGTTTCTTGTAGGCGAGGTGTAGTTTCTTGTAGGCGAGGTGTAGTTTCTTGAAGACGAGGTGTCGTTTCTTGTAGGTTAGGTGTAGTGTCTTGTAGAAGAGGTGTAGTTTCTTGTAGGCGAGGTGTAGTTTCTTGTAGGTGAGGTGTAGTTTCTTGTAGGCGAGGTGTAGTTTCTTGAAGACGAGGTGTCGTTTCTTGTAGGTTAGGTGTAGTGTCTTGTAGAAGAGGTGTAGTTTCTTGTAGGCGAGGTGTAGTTTCTTGTAGGTGAGGTGTAGTTTCTTGTAGGCGAGGTGTAGTTTCTTGTAGGCGAAGTGTAGTTTCTTGTAGGTTAGGTGTAGTGTCTTGTAGGCGAGGTGTAGTTTCTTGTAGGCGAGGTGTAGTTTCTTGTAGGCAAGGTGTAGTTTCTTGTAGGTGAGGTGTAGTTTCTTGTAGACGAGGTGTAGTTTCTTGTAGGAGTGGTGTAGTTTCTTGTAGGCGAGGTGTAGTTTATTGTAGGCGAGGTGTAGTTCCTTGTAGGCGAGGTGTAGTTCCTTGTAGGCGAGGTGTAGTTTATTGTAGGTGAGGTGTAGTTTCTTGTAGGTGAGGTGTAGTTTCTTGTAGGCGAGGTGTAGTTTATTGTAGGCGAGGTGTAGTTTCTTGTAGGCGAGGTGTAGTTTCTTGTAGGTGAGGTGTAGTTTCTTGTAGGCGAGGTGTAGTTTCTTGTAGGCGAGGTGTAGTTTCTTGTAGGAGTGGTGTAGTTTCTTGTAGGCGAGGTGTAGTTTATTGTAGGCGAGGTGTAGTTTCTTGTAGGCAAGGTGTAGTTTCTTGTAGGCGAGGTGTAGTTTCTTGTAGGCGAGGTGTAGTTTCTTGTAGGGCGAGGTGTAGTTTCTTGTAGGCGAGGTGTAGTTTCTTGTAGGCGAGGTGTAGTTTCTTGTAGGCGAGGTGTAGTTTATTGTAGGCGAGGTGTGGTTTATTGTTTCTTGTAGGCGAGGTGTAGTTTCTTGTAGGCGAGGTGTAGTTTCTTCTAGGCGAGGTGTAGTTTCTTGTAGGCGAGGTGTAGTTTCTTGTAGGTGAGGTGTAGTTTCTTGTAGGCGAGGTGTAGTTTCTTGTAGGGGAGGTGTAGTTTCTTGTATGGGAGGTGTAGTTTCTTGTAGGCGAGGTGTAGTTTCTTGTAGGTGAGGTGTAGTTTCTTGTATGGGAGGTGTAGTTTCTTGTAGGCGAGGTGTAGTTTCTTGTAGGCGAGGTGTAGTTTATTGTAGGCGAGGTGTAGTTTCTTGTAGACAAGGTGTAGTTTATTGTAGGCGAGGTGTGGTTTATTGTTTCTTGTAGGTGAGGTGTAGTTTCTTGTAGGCGAGGTGTAGTTTCTTGTAGGTGAGGTGTAGTTTATTGTAGGTGAGGTGTAGTTTATTGTAGGGGAGGTGTAGTTTGACTGGGAGCCAGTTAAGGTGGTGCAGGGAAGGTGTTTCCTTCCTGGCCACATCAAGACATCTCTCCTCCATACAACTTAAAGGGGAAATCTGCTGTTCAAACATCAATGTGTTCACACCACCACTAAAAGTGTCTAGAAGATGGATGTAGCAATCACAGATTGTCCCCCTTTAACTGTGTGATCTTTTCCCGGTTACATGAACACTCCTCCCCTCCAGGTACACCTTGTGTCTTAACCAATCAAATGGATATGTCAAGACGAGAGAGAGGACCGAGTTGAATTGCATCAAGGATGCAGGTCGAGGTTTATTGTCGACGTCCTGTCCTGGAGGCAGAACGGAGTGATTTTTCCCTTAGATAGGCCAGCTGCAAAGTCAAAATTGTTAAAATTCAAGAAAACATGTTTAATTTTTTTCTCCCTCCATCCTCCTGCTTCTCTCACTCCCTCTCTTCCTCTTCCCTCTCTTCTCCTCCTCCCTCTCTTCTCCTCCTCCCTCTCTTTCCTCCTCCTCCCTCTCTTTCCTCCTCCTCCCTCTCTTTCCTCTTCCCTCTCTCCTCCTCCCTCTCTTTCCTCTCCCTCTCTCTCCTCCTCCCTCCCTCTCCTCCTCCCTCTCTCTCCTCCTCCCTCCCTCCCCTCCTCCCTCCCTCTCTCTCCTCCTCCCTCCCTCTCCTCCTCCCTCCCTCTCCTCCTCCCTCTCTCTCCTCCTCCTGCTTCTCTCGCTCCCTCTCTCTCCCTCCTCCCTCCCTCTCTCTCCTCCTCCCTCTCTCTCCTCCTCCCTCTCCCCCTCCCTCCATGTCTCATAATTTCAGGTCCTGTCTCTGTGTAGTGATGGTTCTGCAGGCCAGCAGGAAGCCTCCTCCCTCTCTCTCCTCCTCCCTCTCTCTCCTCCTCCCTTTCCCCTCCCTCCATGTCTCATAATTTCAGTTCCTGTCTCTGTGTAGTGATGGTTCTGCAGGCCAGCAGGAAGCCTCCTCCCTCTCTCTCCTCCTCCCTCTCCCCCTCCCTCCATGTCTCATAATTTCAGTTCCTGTCTCTGTGTAGTGATGGTTCTGCAGGCCAGCAGGAAGCCAGCGGAGGTGAATAGCTGTGTTCCACTAGAGATCCAGGACAGGACCAGAGACCAGCCAAACAGGATCTGGACCCCCTCCATATTGACCCCCATCTGCTCAGCCAGACACAGAGCCTCCTGGAAGACTGCAGCAGAGTAGGCCATGTACACACTCACCCCTGTTAGTGAGGACAGAGCTGGAGGGAGGGAGGGAGGGAGGGAGGGAGGGAGGGAGGGAGGGAGGGAGGGAGGGAGGGAGGGAGGGAGGGAGGGAGGGAGGGAGGGAGGGAGGGAGGGAGGGAGGGAGGGAGGGAGGGAGGGAGGGAGGGAGGAGGGAGGGAGGGAAATGGGGGAAAGGAGTTTACTGATAAAATACCAAATGACAGGGACATACTGACCACTAGGGAGACACAGGGACATACTGACCACTAGGGAGACACATACTGACCACTAGGGAGACACAGGGACATACTGACCACTAGCGAGACACAGGGACATACTGGCCACTAGGGAGACACAGGGACATACTGACCACTAGGGAGACACATACTGACCACTAGGGAGACACAGGGACATACTGACCACTAGGGAGACACAGGGACATACTGGCCACTAGGGAGACACAGGGACATACTGACCACTAGGGAGACACAGGGACATACTGACCACTAGGGAGACACAGGGACATACTGACCACTAGGGAGACACATACTGACCACTAGGGAGACACAGGGACAAACTGACCACTAGGGAGACACATACTGACCACTAGGGAGACACAGGGACATACTGACCACTAGGGAGACACAGGGACATCCTCAGGCATCAGTCTAACCTAGTGACCTAGTGGTTAGAGTGTAGAGGCGGCAGGTAGCCTAGTGGTTAGAGTGTAGGGCCAGCAGGTAGCCTAGTGGTTAGAGTGTTGGGC
>NW_022262754.1:112500-151127 GCF_002021735.2 Oncorhynchus kisutch
CTGGGAGAGGGAGAAGAGTGGCTGGGAGAGGGAGAGGAGTGGCGGGGAGAGGAAGAAGAGTGGCTGGGAGAGGGAGAGGAGTGGCTGGGAGAGGAAGAAGAGTGGCTGGGAGAGGGAGAGGAGTGGCTGGGAGAGGAAGAAGAGTGGCTGGGAGAGGAAGAGGAGTGGCTGGGAGAGGAAGAAGAGTGGCTGGGAGAGGAAGAGGAGTGGCTGGGAGAGGAAGAGGAGTGGCTGGGAGAGGAAGAGGAGTGGCTGGGAGAGGAAGAAGAGTGGCTGGGAGAGGAAGAAGAGTGGCTGGGAGAGGAAGAGGAGTACGTATACGTGGTGGAAGAAGACTGAGAGGAAGATCAAGAGCTGTAGTCTCAGATGAGATTAGAGCTACTATAATTGATCCTGTAATAAATCATGGTCTATCAATGAAAGAGGCTGGTCTGAGAGTGCAGACAAATCTGCAACACTCAACAGTGGCATCTAATGTGAGACATTTCAGGCAAAACAACAGGTAAGATGTGCATTCTGCATCTGACTGAACTGCTCATTACAGAAGTCAATTGAGCAAAGCCTCCAAACCCACTGGTGTGATTGTTTTTGTATTTCTGCTTAGGACCCAACGGTTACCTCCCACAGACAGGAAAGGTAGGACTTTCACTGCTGTGCAGGAAACTGCAATCGTTGATAAGGTCATCAGAAACAATGACATAAAACTCACAGAGATTCAGGACAGAGTGTTTGGGCAGACAACATTACATTTGGAAATATTCACAACGTAACCAGAACAACTATTTCTAGAGTCCTGAAACAACATCAAGTCAGGATGAAGCAGGTGTCTCCTTTGAGAGGAACTCTGAACGAGTCAAACGACTCAGGAACCAATATGTCCAGGTAAGATGACTATAAAATACAGAACTGGTTTTGAACAAAACCAAAACAGGGCAGAGGCACACGATGGCACGTTTTAAGGTATAATGTAAACTACCGTAGTAGCCTAACTCTTATGTTGCCTTGGGGATTTATTTTAGAGAGTCATGGAGATTGAAGCCAGGCAATCACCCCACATATTCATCTTTGTGGATGAGGCTGGTTTCAACTTGGCCAGAACACGACAGCGAGGAAGGAATGTGATTGGGGGAAAGAGCCACAGTGGATGTCCCGGGCCAGAAGGGTGCCAACATCCCAATGTGTGCTGCAATATCCTCTGATGGATTGCTGTTACACAAACCGCTAATTGGGCCGTACAACACCGAGCGTCTCATTACATTCCTGGATGACCTCTATGGAAGGGTTGGGTCAGGTGAGGAAAGGGTCACAGTGAGGCGAAATCGGCCAACGTTTGTAATTGTATGAGACAATGTGGTATATCACCAGTCCCGTGAAGTCACAGGGGGGTATGCAGTCACAGGGCGGTATGCAGTCACAGGGCGGTATGCAGTCACAGGGCGGTATGCAGCCACAGAGCGGTATGCAGCCACAGAGCAGTATGCAGTCACAGGGCGGTATGCAGTCACAGAGCAGTATGCAGTCACAGGACGGTATGCAGTCACAGAGCAGTATGCAGTCACAGAGCGGTATGCAGTCACAGAGCGGTATGCAGTCACAGAGCGGTATGCAGTCACAGGGTGGTATGCAGTCACCGGGCGGTATGCAGTCACAGGGCGGTATGCAGTCACAGGGCGGTATGCAGCCCATCCCAGGATGGTGTCACTTTTCCTCACGGAGCTGGAAGGTGTATGACCACCTGATCAAATGATGAAATGTCCCTCCTGAACGCAATGCATGCTGGATGCCTGGACATATCTGCAGAAGATTGCCAAGGATGGACCAGGCATGTCAAAAGGATTCTTTCCTAGGTGTATTGTCCAAGATGACATAAGATGTGACGTGGATGAGAACCTGTGGCCGAATTCAGAAGACAGGGTTGACTAGCATTGCTACTGTATCTGTATCGGTAGATGGTGTACATACAAATTCTTGTATTTTGGAATCACTCAATGCCATTAAATGGACATAAAACATATTAGAGCATTTAGCATCATGTCTGATTCATTCCTGTAACATAAACTGCAGTGAATTATAAACAGTAGAGAGGTTTCATTCTTGTTTTGTAAAGACATTTGACAACAGAAAACATTGTTGTTAGTGTTGTTTAGGTCGTTGTTTTATTGAGTGACAACGTGTGCTTGTTGGGTGACAACCTTTGCTCGTGTGACGGAAGAATGTGCTGATTTGAGACGTGTGTGAAGAGTTTTGGTAGTTTCAGTGCATTTATGGATGTGAAATTAACTGCTGTGCCAAGCTGAAAGTCTGTTAGGAGAACAGTGTGAAGAGTTTTGGTAGTTTCAGTGCATTATGGGTGTGAAATGAACTGCTGTGCCAAGCTGAAAGTCTGTTAGGAGAACAGTGTGAAGAGTTTTGGTAGTTTCAGTGCATTATGGATGTGAAATTAACTGCTGTGCCAAGCTGAAAGTCTGTTAGGAGAACAGTGTGAAGAGTTTAGAAAAAGTGACCTAAATATTGGGAAATGGATCCTAGCGATTGTAAAAAATTTAAAATAAACTGTAATCATCCTAAATAATACCATAGATTCTGTTTTACAACCATAGTAAAGTTGAAGGCAACAAGGGAAGAGTGATGTAAAAGGTGACTCTGCCAATCCAACAGACTGTAGGCTAACGACAACCATTTACCACTGCACCACAGAGTTAGCATGAATGACAAAAAAACAACTCTTGATTTTCACACGCTGCTATTTGCTGCTGAGTCACAGACGTCACTAATGTGCATCGGGAGCAGATAATGAACCTCTGAAGTAGCAAACCTATTGGAATAGAAATACTTCAGGAAGCTTGATTTCCTCCACAACCACCCTGAAGAGATCATTGACAACCATTGATTGAGACATCAGTTCTCAATAGACACAAGGCCAAACAAATACGTGGAGTCTTTCGCAAGAGACACCATCACTGGAAACACATGTAATGGCATCACACCACAGATCAGACTGACTGGAATGGCTTCACACCACAGATCAGACCGACTGGAATGGCTTCACACCACAGATCAGACCGACTGGAATGACATCACACCACAGATCAGACCGACTGGAATGACATCACACCACAGATCAGACCGGCTGGAATGGCATCACACCACAGATCAGACCGACTGGAATGACATCACACCACAGATCAGACAGACTGGAATGACATCACACCACAGATCATAAAACCATCACATGTTCAGCTCTAAGCCTTCATTCATAAAACCATCACATTTTCAGCTCTAAGCCTTCATTCATAAAACCATCACATTTTCAGCTCTATGCCTTCATTCATAAAACCATCACATTTTCAGCTCTAAGCCTTCATTCATAAAACCATCACATTTTCAGTTCTAAGCCTTCATTCATAAAACCATCACATTTTCAGCTCTAAGAGCACTCAGCATACTAGCTCCCCGCCCACTCAGTATACTAGCTCCCCGCCCACTCAGCATACTAGCTCCCCGCCCACTCAGCATACTAGCTCCCCACCCACTCAGCATACTAGCCCACTCAGCATACTAGCTCCCCACCCACTCAGCATACTAGCTCCCCACCCACTGAGCATACTAGCCCACTCAGCATACTAGCCCACTCAGCATACTAGCTCCCAGCCCACTCAGCATACTAGCTCCCTCCCCACTCAGCATACTAGTTCCCCACCCACTCAGCATACTAGCTCCCCATCCACTCAGCATACTAGCTCCCCGCCCACTCAGCATACTAGCTCCCCGCCCACTCAGCATACTAGCTCCCCACCCACTCAGCATACTAGCTCCCCACCCACTCAGCATACTAGCCCACTCAGCATACTAGCTCCCCACCCACTCAGCATACTAGCCCACTCAGCATACTAGCCCACTCAGCATACTAGCTCCCCGTCCACTCAGCATACTAGCTCCCCTCCCACTCAGCAGTGTGTGTGTGTGTGTGTGTGTGTGTGTGTGTGTGTGTGTGTGTGTGTGTGTGTGTGTGTGTGTGTGTGTGTGTGTGTGTGTGTGTGTGTGTGTGTGTGTGTGTGTGTGTGTGTGTGTGTGTGTGTATATATATATATGTGTGTGTGTGTGTGTGTATATATATATGAATTGTACCCCAACTGAAATTGTCCAAGAATTTCATTTGGGAATTGTCCAATTCCATTTGGGCTAGCAAGTTCAATTATTTGTAATGAGGTGATGTACAACAGGATTAGATGTTGAGTGCAATTTCAATGTTGTTTGAGGTTGCAGAAAATTTGCTTGAGATAATTACACTGCTCACTGAGTCCATGTTGCTTGACACAGGTGTTTTCTATCTCACAGAACTCCCTTCCCACTCAGCATACTAGTTTCCGTCCACTCAGCATACTAGCTCCCCGGCCACTCAGCATACTAGCTGCCCGCCCACTCAGCATCCTAGCTCCCCGTCCACTCAGCATACTAGCTCCCCGCCCACTCAGCATACTAGCTCCCCGCCCACTCAGCATACTAGCTCCCCGCCCACTCAGCATACTAGTTCCCTGCCCACTCAGCATACTAGCTCCCCGCCCACTCAGCATACTAGCTCCCCGCCCACTCAGCATACTAGCTCCCCTCCCACTCAGCATACTAGCTCCCCGCCCACTCAGCATACTAGCTCCCCGCCCACTCAGCATACTAGCTCCCCGCCCACTCAGCATACTACCTCCCCTCCCACTCAGCATACTAGCTCCCCGCCCACTCAGCATACTAGCTCCCCGCCCACTCAGCATACTAGCTCCCCGCCCACTCAGCATACTACCTCCCCTCACACTCAACAAACTAGCTCCCCTCCCACTCAGCATACTAGCTCCCCGCCCACTCAGCATACTAGCTCCCCGCCCACTCAGCATACTAGCTCCCCGCCCACTCAGCATACTACCTCCCCTCACACTCAACAAACTAGCTCCCCTCCCACTCAGCATACTAGCTCCCCTCCCACTCAGCATACTAGCTCCCCGCCCACTCAGCATACTAGCTCCCCGCCCACTCAGCATACTAGCTCCCCGCCCACTCAGCATACTAGCTCCCCGCCCACTCAGCATACTAGCTCCCCGCCCACTCAGCATAGCCCCCCGCCCACTCAGCATACTAGCTCCCCACCCACTCAGCATACTAGCTCCCCACCCACTCAGCATACTAGCTCCCCGCCCAATCAGCATACTAGCTCCCCGCCCACTCAGCATACTAGCTCCCCGCCCACTCAGCATACTAGCTCCCCGCCCACTCAGTATAGCCCCCCGCCCACTCAGCATACTAGCTCCCCACCCACTGAGCATACTAGCCCACTCAGCATACTAGCCCACTCAGCATACTAGCTCCCAGCCCACTCAGCATACTAGCTCCCTCCCCACTCAGCATACTAGTTCCCCACCCACTCAGCATACTAGCTCCCCATCCACTCAGCATACTAGCTCCCCGCCCACTCAGCATACTAGCTCCCCGCCCACTCAGCATACTAGCTCCCCGCCCACTCAGCATACTAGCTCCCCACCCACTCAGCATACTAGCCCACTCAGCATACTAGCTCCCCACCCACTCAGCATACTAGCTCCCCACCCACTGAGCATACTAGCCCACTCAGCATACTAGCCCACTCAGCATACTAGCTCCCAGCCCACTCAGCATACTAGCTCCCTCCCCACTCAGCATACTAGTTCCCCACCCACTCAGCATACTAGCTCCCCATCCACTCAGCATACTAGCTCCCCGCCCACTCAGTATACTAGCTCCCCGCCCACTCAGCATACTAGCTCCCCGCCCACTCAGCATACTAGCTCCCCACCCACTCAACATACTAGCCCACTCAGCATACTAGCTCCCCACCCACTCAGCATACTAGCTCCCCACCCACTGAGCATACTAGCCCACTCAGCATACTAGCCCACTCAGCATACTAGCTCCCAGCCCACTCAGCATACTAGCTCCCTCCCCACTCAGCATACTAGTTCCCCACCCACTCAGCATACTAGCTCCCCATCCACTCAGCATACTAGCTCCCCGCCCACTCAGCATACTAGCTCCCCGCCCACTCAGCATACTAGCTCCCCACCCACTCAGCATACTAGCTCCCCACCCACTCAGCATACTAGCCCACTCAGCATACTAGCTCCCCACCCACTCAGCATACTAGCCCACTCAGCATACTAGCCCACTCAGCATACTAGCTCCCCGTCCACTCAGCATACTAGCTCCCCTCCCACTCAGCATACTAGCTCCCCGTCCACTCAGCATACTAGCTCCCCGTCCACTCAGCATACTAGCTCCCCGCCCACTCAGCATACTAGCTCCCCGCCCACTCAGCATACTAGCTCCCCACCCACTCAGCATACTAGCTCCCCACCCACTCAGCATACTAGCTCCCCACCCACTCAGCATACTAGCTCCCCGCCCACTCAGCATACTAGCTCCCCGTCCACTCAGCATACTAGCTCCCCGCCCACTCAGCATACTAGCTCCCCGCCCACTCAGCATACTAGCTCCCCACCCACTCAGCATACTAGCTCCCCACCCACTCAGCATACTAGCCCACTCAGCATACTAGCCCACTCATCATACTAGCTCCCAGCCCACTCAGCATACTAGCTCCCTCCCCACTCAGCATACTTAACCGCCATCGATAAGAAACATTACTGTGCAGCCGTATTCATTGATCTGGCCAAGGCTTTCGACTCTGTCAATCACCATATCCTCATCGGCAGACTCGACAGCCTTGGTTTCTCAAATGATTGCCTCGCCTGGTTCACCAACTACTTCTCTGATAGAGTTCAGTGTGTCAAATCGGAGGGTCTGCTGTCCGGACCTCTGGCAGTCTCTATGGGGGTGCCACAGGGTTCAATTCTTGGACCGACTCTCTTCTCTGTATACATCAATGAGGTCGCTCTTGCTGCTGGTGAGTCCCTGATCCACCTCTACGCAGACGACACCATTCTGTATACTTCCGGCCCTTCTTTGGACACTGTGTTAACAACCCTCCAGGCAAGCTTCAATGCCATACAACTCTCCTTCCGTGGCCTCCAATTGCTCTTAAATACAAGTAAAACTAAATGCATGCTCTTCAACCGATCGCTACCTGCACCTACCCGCCTGTCCAACATCACTACTCTGGACGGCTCTGACTTAGAATACGTGGACAACTACAAATACTTAGGTGTCTGGTTAGACTGTAAACTCTCCTTCCAGACCCATATCAAACATCTCCAATCCAAAGTTAAATCTAGAATTGGCTTCCTATTTCGCAACAAAGCATCCTTCACTCATGCTGCCAAACATACCCTTGTAAAACTGACCATCCTACCAATCCTCGACTTTGGCGATGTCATTTACAAAATAGCCTCCAATACCCTACTCAACAAATTGGATGCAGTCTATCACAGTGCAATCCGTTTTATCACCAAAGCCCCATATACTACCCACCATTGCGACCTGTACGCTCTCGTTGGCTGGCCCTCGCTTCATACTCGTCGCCAAACCCACTGGCTCCATGTCATCTACAAGACCCTGCTAGGTAAAGTCCCCCCTTATCTCAGCTCGCTGGTCACCATAGCATCTCCCACCTGTAGCACACGCTCCAGCAGGTATATCTCTCTAGTCACCCCCAAAATCAATTCTTTCTTTGGCCGCCTCTCCTTCCAGTTCTCTGCTGCCAATGACTGGAACGAACTACAAAAATCTCTGAAACTGGAAACACTTATCTCCCTCACTAGCTTTAAGCACCAACTGTCAGAGCAGCTCACAGATTACTGCACCTGTACATAGCCCACCTATAATTTAGCCCAAACAATTACCTCTTTCCCAACTGTATTTAATTTTTATTTATTTATTTATTTTGCTCCTTTGCACCCCATTATTTTTTATTTCTACTTTGCACATTCTTCCATTGCAAAACTACCATTCCAGTATTTTACTTGCTATATTGTATTTACTTTGCCATCATGGCCTTTTTTGCCTTTACCTCCCTTCTCACCTCATTTGCTCACATTGTATATAGACTTGTTTATACTGCATTATTGACTGTATGTTTGTTTTTACTCCATGTGTAACTCTGTGTCGTTTTATCTGTCGAACTGCTTTGCTTTATCTTGGCCAGGTCGCAATTGTAAATGAGAACTTGTTCTCAACTTGCCTACCTGGTTAAATAAAGGTAAAATAAAATAAATAAATAAATAAATAAACTAGTTCCCCACCCACTCAGCATACTAGCTCCCCATCCACTCAGCATACTAGATCCCCGCCCACTCAGCATACTAGTTCCCCACCCACTCAGCATACTAGCTCCCCATCCACTCAGCATACTAGATCCCCGCCCACTCAGCATACTAGCTCCCCGCCCACTCAGCATACTAGCTCCCCACCCACTCAGCATACTAGCTCCCCACCCACTCAGCATACTAGCCCACTCAGCATACTAGCCCACTCAGCATACTAGCTCGCCGCCCACTCAGCATACTAGCTCCCCACCCACTCAGCATACTAGCCCACTCAGCATACTAGCTCCCCACCCACTCAGCATACTAGCTCCCCACCCACTCAGCATACTAGTCCACTCAGCATACTAGCCCACTCAGCATACTAGCTCCCCGCCCACTCAGCATACTAGCTCCCCGCCCACTCAGCACACTAGCTCCCCACCCACTCAGCATACTAGCTCCCCACCCACTCAGCATACTAGCCCACTCAGCATACTAGCTCCCTGCCCACTCAGCATACTAGCTCCCCGCCCACTCAGCATACTAGCTCCCCACCCACTCAGCATACTAGCTCCCCGCCCACTCAGCATACTAGCTCCCCGCCCACTCAGCATACTAGCTCCCCTCCCACTCAGCATACTAGCTCCCCACCCACTGAGCATACTAGCCCACTCAGCATACTAGCCCACTCAGCATACTAGCTCCCAGCTCACTCAGCATACTAGCTCCCTCCCCACTCAGCATACTAGTTCCCCACCCACTCAGCATACTAGCTCCCCATCCACTCAGCATACTAGTTCGCCGCCCACTCAGCATACTAGCTCCCCGCCCACTCAGCATACTAGCTCCCCACCCACTCAGTATACTAGCTCCCCACCCACTCAGCATACTAGCCCACTCAGCATACTAGCCCACTCAGCATACTAGCTCCCCACCCACTCAGCATACTAGCCCACTCAGCATACTAGCCCACTCAGCATACTAGCTCCCCGTCCACTCAGCATACTAGCTCCCCTCCCACTCAGCATACTAGCTCCCCGTCCACTCAGCATACTAGCTCCCCTCCCACTCAGCATACTAGCTCCCCACCCACTCAGCATACTAGCTCCCCACCCACTCAGCATACTAGCTCCCCACCCACTCAGCATACTAGCTCCCCGCCCACTCAGCATACTACCTCCCTTCCCACTCAGCATACTAGCTCCCCACCCACTCAGCATACTAGCTCCCCGCCCACTCAGCATACTAGCTCCCCGCCCACTCAGCATACTAGCTCCCCGCCCACTCAGCATACTAGCTCCCCGCCCACTCAGCATACTAGCTCCCCGCCCACTCAGCATACTAGCTCCCCGCCCACTCAGCATACTAGCTCCCCACCCACTCAGCATACTAGCCCACTCAGCATACTAGCCCACTCAGCATACTAGCTCCCCGCCCACTCAGCATACTAGCTCCCCGCCCACTCAGCATACTAGCTCCCCGCCCACTCAGCATACTAGCTCCCCACCCACTCAGCATACTAGCTCCCCACCCACTGAGCCTACTAGCCCACTCAGCATACTAGCCCACTCATCATACTAGCTCCCAGCCCACTCAGCATACTAGCTCCCTCCCCACTCAGCATACTAGTTCCCCACCCACTCAGCATACTAGCTCCCCATCCACTCAGCATACTAGATCCCCGCCCACTCAGCATACTAGCTCCCCGCCCACTCAGCATACTAGCTCCCCACCCACTCAGCATACTAGCTCCCCACCCACTCAGCATACTAGCTCCCCACCCACTCAGCATACTAGCCCACTCAGCATACTAGCCCACTCAGCATACTAGCTCCCCGCCCACTCAGCATACTAGCTCCCCACCCACTCAGCATACTAGCTCCCCACCCACTCAGCATACTAGCCCACTCAGCATACTAGCTCCCCACCCACTCAGCATACTAGCTCCCCACCCACTCAGCATACTAGCCCACTCAGCATACTAGCTCCCCGCCCACTCAGCATACTAGCTCCCCGCCCACTCAGCATACTAGCTCCCCACCCACTCAGCATACTAGCCCACTCAGCATACTAGCTCCCCGCCCCACTCAGCATACTAGCTCCCCACCCACTCAGCATACTAGCTCCCCACCCACTCAGCATACTAGCCCACTCAGCATACTAGCTCCCTGCCCACTCAGCATACTAGCTCCCCGCCCACTCAGCATACTAGCTCCCCACCCACTCAGCATACTAGCTCCCCGCCCACTCAGCATACTAGCTCCCCGCCCACTCAGCATACTAGCTCCCCTCCCACTCAGCATACTAGCTCCCTGCCCACTCAGTCTGTGTTTTCAGACGTCCTGGTATTTTTTTCTTTCTATTCTGAGCATGTATCAGGGGGGGGGGTTATTAAGGGTAATGTGTCCGTCACTCAAAAGGCTATTTTACATGGGAATAAGAATGACTGTGAAGGGCGATTTTTAATGCTGAGTGCCAAGCAGAGGGGCATCAGGTTCCTTACAAAACTAGTGGTTAAGTGTTTTGGCCACAGAGCCTGAGTGACCAGTACCTGTTCAATGATGCACCTGTGGTCCTGGTAAACATAAGCTGGTAATCAGCCCTAGACTGGCACCAATCAGCATCCTTTGTCTCTCAGTGGGAGAACTCTGATCCCAAACAGCTGCTGCATATCACACAGATAACGTCCTCCTCTACCTACGCAATAGACACGCACACACATACATGCATGCACCCCCACACACACACACATACACACGTACACACACACACACAGAGAACAATAAATTGAAGATATGTGCTCAGCAGGAAATCATAGTCTAGTTATACAACCATTCCCTCCTTCCTCCATCCAGTAACATGGTGAGGGAGGAGCTGGTGAGGGAGGAGCTGGTGAGGGAGGAGATGGTGAGGGAGGAGCTGGTGAGGGAGGAGCTGGTGGGGGAGGAGCTGGTGAGGGAGGAGCTGGTGGGGGAGTAGCTGGTGGGGGAGGAGCTGGTGGGGGAGGAGCTGGTGGGGGAGGAGCTAGCTCCAATGGTAAATAAAGCTGTGTTTGCTGAGAGACTTACT
This sequence comes from Oncorhynchus kisutch, assembly GCF_002021735.2. Taxonomy (NCBI): domain Eukaryota; kingdom Metazoa; phylum Chordata; class Actinopteri; order Salmoniformes; family Salmonidae; genus Oncorhynchus; species Oncorhynchus kisutch. The sequence goes on from NW_022262754.1 coordinate 123,792, forward strand.
GTGTAACCATCATTTACCCCATGGGTGACAGCATCTGACCACACAATCAATGGGGAGGAAGAGAGCTGAGGGAGAGTTTGAGCACTGGAGGGATTGTGTGCGTGTGCGTGTGCGTGTGCGTGTGTGTGTGTGTGTGTGAGTGTGTGTGTGTGTGTGTGTGTGTGTGTGTGTGTGTGTGTGTGTGTGTGTGTGTGAGGGTGTTCAATGTTGGATAAATGAACCAGCATGGTCTGATAACCAGGTTATTGCAGGACTATAATCAAAATGGGAAAGGGGAAGGAGGAGGGAGACTGATTCTAACTCAGATCAATGAGATGCATGTTTAACCAGATAGACTACATCCAGAATGCTTACCCCCTCCATTCTGTCCAGATAGACTACATCCAGAATGCTTACCCCTCCATTCTGTCCAGATAGACTACATCCAGAATGCTTACCCCTCCATTTTGTCCAGATAGACTACATCCAGAATGCTTACCCCCTCCATTCTGTCCAGATAGACTACATCCAGAATGCTTTCCCCTCCATTCTGTCCAGATAGACTACATCCAGAATGTTTACCCCTCCATCCTTTCCAGATAACCTTAGACTACATCCAGAATGCTTTCCCCTCCATTCTGTCCAGATAGACTACATCCAGAATGCTTACCCCTCCATCCTTTCCAGATAACCTTAGACTACATCCAGAATGCTTTCCCCTCCATTCTGTCCAGATAGACTACATCCAGAATGCTTACCCCTCCATCCTGTCCAGATAACCTTAGACTACATCCAGAATGCTTTCCCCTCCATTCTGTCCAGATAGACTACATCCAGAATGCTTTCCCCTCCATTCTGTCCAGATAGACTACATCCAGAATGTTTACCCCTCCATCCTTTCCAGATAACCTTAGACTACATCCAGAATCCTTACCCCTCCATTCTGTCCAGATAACCTTAGACTACATCCAGATAACCTTAGACTACATCCAGAATGCTTTCCCCTCCATTCTGTCCAGATAACCTTAAGACTACATCCAGAATCCTTACCCCTCCATTCTGTCCAGATAACCTTAGACTACATCCAGATAACCTTAGACTACATCCAGAATGCCTACCCCTCCATTCTGTCAAAATCAAATCACATTTTAGTAGTCACATGCGCCAAGTACAACAGGTGTAGTAGACCTTACAGTGAAATGCTTACTTACGAGCCCCTAACCAACAACGCAGTTTAAGTGGATAAGAATAAGAAATAAAATTAGTAAGTAATTAAAGAGCAGCAGTAAAGTAACAATAGCGAGATTATATACAGGGGGGTACCATACAGAGTCTATGTGGAGACTATATACAGGGGGGTACCATACAGAGTCTATGTGGAGACTATATACAGGGTGGTACCATACAGAGTCTATGTGGAGACTATATACAGGGTGGTACCATACAGAGTCTATGTGGAGACTATATACAGGGTGGTACTGGTACAGAGTCTATGTGGAGACTATATACAGGGGGGGGTACCGGTACAGAGTCTATGTGGAGACTATATACAGGGGGTACCATACAGAGTCTATGTGGAGACTATATACAGGGTGGTACCATACAGAGTCTATGTGGAGACTATATACAGGGGGGGTACCATACAGAGTCAATGTGGAGACTATATACAGGGGGGGTACCATACAGAGTCTATGTGGAGACTATATACAGGGGGGTACCATACAGAGTCTATGTGGAGACTATATACAGGGTGGTACCATACAGAGTCTATGTGGAGACTATATACAGGGGGGTACCATACAGAGTCTATGTGGAGACTATATACAGGGGGGTACCATACAGAGTCTATGTGGAGACTATATACAGGGGGGGTACCATACAGAGTCTATGTGGAGACTATATACAGGGGGGTACCGGTACAGAGTCTATGTGGAGGCTATATACAGGGTGGTACCATACAGAGTCTATGTGGAGACTATATACAGGGGGGTACTGGTACAGAGTCAATGTGGAGACTATATACAGGGGGGTACCATACAGAGTCTATGTGGAGACTATATACAGGGGGTACCATACAGAGTCTATGTGGAGACTATATACAGGGGGGGTACCATACAGAGTCAATGTGGAGACTATATACAGGGGGGGTACCATACAGAGTCTATGTGGAGACTATATACAGGGGGGTACCATACAGAGTCTATGTGGAGACTATATACAGGGTGGTACCATACAGAGTCTATGTGGAGACTATATACAGGGTGGTACCATACAGAGTCTATGTGGAGACTATATACAGGGTGGTACCATACAGAGTCTATGTGGAGACTATATACAGGGGGGGTACCATACAGAGTCTATGTGGAGACTATATACAGGGGGGTACCATACAGAGTCTATGTGGAGACTATATACAGGGGGGTACCATACAGAGTCTATGTGGAGACTATATACAGGGGGTACCATACAGAGTCTATGTGGAGACTATATACAGGGGGGGTACCGGTACAGAGTCTATGTGGAGACTATATACAGGGGGGTACCATACAGAGTCTATGTGGAGACTATATACAGGGGGGTACCATACAGAGTCTATGTGGAGACTATATACAGGGTGGTACCATACAGAGTCTATGTGGAGACTATATACAGGGGGTACCATACAGAGTCTATGTGGAGACTATATACAGGGGGGGTACCATACAGAGTCTATGTGGAGACTATATACAGGGGGGTACCATACAGAGTCTATGTGGAGACTATATACAGGGGGGTACCATACAGAGTCTATGTGGAGACTATATACAGGGGGGGTACCGGTACAGAGTCTATGTGGAGACTATATACAGGGGGGTACCATACAGAGTCTATGTGGAGACTATATACAGGGTGGTACCATACAGAGTCTATGTGGAGGCTATATACAGGGTGGTACCATACAGAGTCTATGTGGAGACTATATACAGGGTGGTACCATACAGAGTCTATGTGGAGACTATATACAGGGGGGGTACCGGTACAGAGTCTATGTGGAGACTATATACAGGGGGGTACTGGTACAGAGTCTATGTGGAGACTATATACAGGGGGGTACCATACAGAGTCTATGTGGAGACTATATACAGGGTGGTACCATACAGAGTCTATGTGGAGACTATATACAGGGTGGTACCATACAGAGTCTATGTGGAGACTATATACAGGGGGGGTACCATACAGAGTCTATGTGGAGACTATATACAGGGGGGTACCATACAGAGTCAATGTGGAGACTATATACAGGGGGTACTGGTACAGAGTCTATGTGGAGACTATATACAGGGGGGGTACCATACAGAGTCTATGTGGAGACTATATACAGGGGGGTACCGGTACAGAGTCTATGTGGAGGCTATATACAGGGTGGTACCATACAGAGTCTATGTGGAGGCTATATACAGGGTGGTACCATACAGAGTCTATGTGGAGGCTATATACAGGGTGGTACCATACAGAGTCTATGTGGAGACTATATACAGGGGGGGTACCGGTACAGAGTCTATGTGGAGACTATATACAGGGTGGTACCATACAGAGTCTATGTGGAGACTATATACAGGGGGGGTACCATACAGAGTCTATGTGGAGACTATATACAGGGGGGGTACCATACAGAGTCTATGTGGAGACTATATACAGGGTGGTACCATACAGAGTCTATGTGGAGACTATATACAGGGGGGTACCATACAGAGTCTATGTGGAGACTATATACAGGGGGGGTACCATACAGAGTCTATGTGGAGACTATATACAGGGGGGTACTGGTACAGAGTCTATGTGGAGGCTATATACAGGGGGTGTACCATACAGAGTCTATGTGGAGACTATATACAGGGGGTACCGGTACAGAGTCTATGTGGAGACTATATACAGGGGGGGTACCGGTACAGAGTCTATGTGGAGACTATATACAGGGTGGTACCATACAGAGTCTATGTGGAGACTATATACAGGGGGGTACCGGTACAGAGTCTATGTGGAGACTATATACAGGGGGGGTACCATACAGAGTCTATGTGGAGACTATATACAGGGGGGTACCATACAGAGTCTATGTGGAGGCTATATACAGGGGGGGGTACTGGTACAGAGTCTATGTGGAGACTATATACAGGGGGGTACCGGTACAGAGTCTATGTGGAGACTATATACAGGGGGGGTACCATACAGAGTCTATGTGGAGACTATATACAGGTGGTACCATACAGAGTCTATGTGGAGACTATATACAGGGGGTACCGGTACAGAGTCTATGTGGAGACTATATACAGGGGGTACCGGTACAGAGTCTATGTGGAGACTATATACAGGGGGGTACCATACAGAGTCTATGTGGAGACTATATACAGGGTGGTACCGGTACAGAGTCTATGTGGAGACTATATACAGGGGGGTACCATACAGAGTCTATGTGGAGACTATATACAGGTGGTACCATACAGAGTCTATGTGGAGACTATATACAGGGGGTACCGGTACAGAGTCTATGTGGAGACTATATACAGGGGGTACCGGTACAGAGTCTATGCGGAGACTATATACAGGGGGGGTACCGGTACAGAGTCTATGTGGAGACTATATACAGGGGGGTACCATACAGAGTCTATGTGGAGACTATATACAGGGGGGGTACCGGTACAGAGTCTATGTGGAGACTATATACAGGGGGGTACCATACAGAGCCTATGTGGAGACTATATACAGGGGGGGTACCGGTACAGAGTCTATGTGGAGACTATATACAGGGGGGGTACCATACAGAGTCTATGTGGAGACTATATACAGGGTGGTACCATACAGAGTCTATGTGGAGACTATATACAGGTGGGTACCATACAGAGTCTATGTGGAGACTATATACAGGGTGGTACCATACAGAGTCTATGTGGAGACTATATACAGGGGGGGTACCGGTACAGAGTCTATGTGGAGACTATATACAGGGGGGTACCATACAGAGTCTATGTGGAGACTATATACAGGGGTGGTACCATACAGAGTCTATGTGGAGACTATATACAGGGGGGGTACCATACAGAGTCTATGTGGAGACTATATACAGGGGGGGTACCGGTACAGAGTCTATGTGGAGACTATATACAGGGGGGGTACCATACAGAGTCTATGTGGAGACTATATACAGGGGGGGTACCATACAGAGTCTATGTGTGGGGGCACCTGTGGGTTGAGGTAATATGTACATGTAGGTAGAGTTATTAAAGTGACTATGCAGAGATAATAACAACAGAGAGTAGCAGCGGTGTAAAAGGGGGGGGGCAATGTGAATAGTCTGGGTAGTCATTTTATTAGGTGTTCAGGAGTCTTATGGCTTGGTGGTAGAAGCTTTTTTGAACTCTCTTGGACCTAGACTTGTTGCTCCAGTACTGTTTGCTGTGTGGTAACAGAGAGAACAATCTATGACTAAGGTGGCTGGAGTCTTTGACATTTTTTAGGACCTTCCTCTGACCCCTCCATCATGTCCAGACAGCCTTAGACTACATCCTATTGACTACATAGAGCACGTCTCCATTGAGTTAGTAGTGGGTGGAGAGGCTAACCATCCCTTCGGTATTTCCACCTGCTTTCGTCCACCCAGTCCAAACGATGTTGACTAACGTACCGACCAAGGGGTAGATGAATCAACTCATTCCTAACAAAGCTTGTTAACTAATGTACCGACCAAGGGGTAGATGAATCAACTCATTCCTAACAAAGCTTGTTGACTAATGTACCGACCAAGGGGTAGATGAATCAACTCATTCCTAACAAAGCTTGTTGACTAATGTACCGACCAAGGGGTAGATGAATCAACTCATTCCTAACAAAGCTTGTTGACTAATGTACTGACCAAGGGGTAGATGAATCAACTCATTCCTAACAAAGCTTGTTGACTAATGTACTGACCAAGGGGTAGATGAATCAACTCATTCCTAACAAAGCTTGTTGACTAATGTACTGACCAAGGGGTAGATGAATCAACTCATTCCTAACAAAGCTTGTTGACTAACGTACTGACCAAGGGGTAGATGAATCAACTCATTCCTAACAAAGCTTGTTGACTAATGTACTGACCAAGGGGTAGATGAATCAACTCATTTCTAACAAAGCTTGTTGACTAATGTACTGACCAAGGGGTAGATGAATCAACTCATTCCTAACAAAGCTTGTTGACTAATGTACTGACCAAGGGGTAGATGAATCAACTCATTCCTAACAAAGCTTGTTGACTAATGTACTGACCAAGGGGTAGATGAATCAACTCATTCCTAACAAAGCTTGTTGACTAATGTACTGACCAAGGGGTAGATGAATCAACTCATTCCTAACAAAGCTTGTTGACTAACGTACTGACCAAGGGGTAGATGAATCAACTCATTCCTAACAAAGCTTGTTGACTAATGTACCGACCAAGGGGTAGATGAATCAACTCATTCCTAACAAAGCTTGTTGACTAATGTACTGACCAAGGGGTAGATGAATCAACTCATTCCTAACAAAGCTTGTTGACTAATGTACTGACCAAGGGGTAGATGAATCAACTCATTTCTAACAAAGCTTGTTGACTAATGTACTGACCAAGGGGTAGATGAATCAACTCATTCCTAACAAAGCTTGTTGACTAATGTACTGACCAAGGGGTAGATGAATCAACTCATTCCTAACAAAGCTTGTTGACTAATGTACTGACCAAGGGGTAGATGAATCAACTCATTCCTAACAAAGCTTGTTGACTAATGTACTGACCAAGGGGTAGATGAATCAACTCATTCCTAACAAAGCTTGTTGACTAATGTACTGACCAAGGGGTAGATGAATCAACTCATTCCTAACAAAGCTTGTTGACTAATGTACTGACCAAGGGGTAGATGAATCAACTCATTCCTAACAAAGCTTGTTGACTAACGTACTGACCAAGGGGTAGATGAATCAACTCATTCCTAACAAAGCTTGTTGACTAATGTACTGACCAAGGGGTAGATGAATCAACTCATTCCTAACAAAGCTTGTTGACTAACGTACTGACCAAGGGGTAGATGAATCAACTCATTCCTAACAAAGCTTGTTAACTAATGTACTGACCAAGGGGTAGATGAATCAACTCATTCCTAACAAAGCTTGTTAACTAATGTACTGACCAAGGGGTAGATGAATCAACTCATTCCTAACAAAGCTTGTTGACTAATGTACTGACCAAGGGGTAGATGAATCAACTCATTCCTAACAAAGCTTGTTGACTAATGTACTGACCAAGGGGTAGATGAATCAACTCATTCCTAACAAAGCTTGTTGACTAATGTACTGACCAAGGGGTAGATGAATCAACTCATTCCTAACAAAGCTTGTTGACTAATGTACCGACCAAGGGGTAGATGAATCAACTCATTCCTAACAAAGCTTGTTGACTAATGTACTGACCAAGGGGTAGATGAATCAACTCATTCCTAACAAAGCTTGTTGAATAACGTACTGACCAAGGGGTAGATGAATCAACTCATTCCTAACAAAGCTTGTTGACTAACGTACTGACCAAGGGGTAGATGAATCAACTCATTCCTAACAAAGCTTGTTGACTAACGTACTGACCAAGGGGTAGATGAATCAACTCATTCCTAACAAAGCTTGTTGACTAACGTACTGACCAAGGGGTAGATGAATCAACTCATTCCTAACAAAGCTTGTTGACTAATGTACTGACCAAGGGGTAGATGAATCAACTCATTCCTAACAAAGCTTGTTGACTAATGTACTGACCAAGGGGTAGATGAATCAACTCATTCCTAACAAAGCTTGTTGACTAACGTACTGACCAAGGGGTAGATGAATCAACTCATTCCTAACAAAGCTTGTTGACTAACGTACTGACCAAGGGGTAGATGAATCAACTCATTCCTAACAAAGCTTGTTGACTAACGTACTGACCAAGGGGTAGATGAATCAACTCATTCCTAACAAAGCTTGTTGACTAACGTACTGACCAAGGGGTAGATGAATCAACTCATTCCTAACAAAGCTTGTTGACTAACGTACCGACCAAGGGGTAGATGAATCAACTCATTCCTAACAAAGCTTGTTGACTAACGTACTGACCAAGGGGTAGATGAATCAACTCATTCCTAACAAAGCTTGTTGACTAACGTACTGACCAAGGGGTAGATGAATCAACTCATTCCTAACAAAGCTTGTTGACTAACGTACTGACCAAGGGGTAGATGAATCAACTCATTCCTAACAAAGCTTGTTGACTAATGTACTGACCAAGGGGTAGATGAATCAACTCATTCCTAACAAAGCTTGTTGACTAATGTACTGACCAAGGGGTAGATGAATCAACTCATTCCTAACAAAGCTTGTTGACTAATGTACTGACCAAGGGGTAGATGAATCAACTCATTCCTAACAAAGCTTGTTGACTAATGTACCGACCAAGGGGTAGATGAATCAACTCATTCCTAACAAAGCTTGTTGACTAATGTACTGACCAAGGGGTAGATGAATCAACTCATTCCTAACAAAGCTTGTTGAATAACGTACTGACCAAGGGGTAGATGAATCAACTCATTCCTAACAAAGCTTGTTGACTAACGTACTGACCAAGGGGTAGATGAATCAACTCATTCCTAACAAAGCTTGTTGACTAACGTACTGACCAAGGGGTAGATGAATCAACTCATTCCTAACAAAGCTTGTTGACTAACGTACTGACCAAGGGGTAGATGAATCAACTCATTCCTAACAAAGCTTGTTGACTAATGTACTGACCAAGGGGTAGATGAATCAACTCATTCCTAACAAAGCTTGTTGACTAATGTACTGACCAAGGGGTAGATGAATCAACTCATTCCTAACAAAGCTTGTTGACTAACGTACTGACCAAGGGGTAGATGAATCAACTCATTCCTAACAAAGCTTGTTGACTAACGTACTGACCAAGGGGTAGATGAATCAACTCATTCCTAACAAAGCTTGTTGACTAACGTACTGACCAAGGGGTAGATGAATCAACTCATTCCTAACAAAGCTTGTTGACTAACGTACTGACCAAGGGGTAGATGAATCAACTCATTCCTAACAAAGCTTGTTGACTAACGTACCGACCAAGGGGTAGATGAATCAACTCATTCCTAACAAAGCTTGTTGACTAACGTACTGACCAAGGGGTAGATGAATCAACTCATTCCTAACAAAGCTTGTTGACTAACGTACTGACCAAGGGGTAGATGAATCAACTCATTCCTAACAAAGCTTGTTGACTAACGTACTGACCAAGGGGTAGATGAATCAACTCATTCCTAACAAAGCTTGTTGACTAACGTACTGACCAAGGGGTAGATGAATCAACTCATTCCCAACAAAGCTTGTTGACTAATGTACTGACCAAGGGGTAGATGAATCAACTCATTCCTAACAAAGCTTGTTGACTAACGTACTGACCAAGGGGTAGATGAATCAACTCATTCCTAACAAAGCTTGTTGACTAACGTACTGACCAAGGGGTAGATGAATCAACTCATTCCCAACAAAGCTTGTTGACTAATGTACTGACCAAGGGGTAGATGAATCAACTCATTCCTAACAAAGCTTGTTGACTAACGTACTGACCAAGGGGTAGATGAATCAACTCATTCCTAACAAAGCTTGTTGACTAACGTACTGACCAAGGGATAGATGAATCAACTCATTCCTAACAAAGCTTGTTGACTAACGTACTGACCAAGGGGTAGATGAATCAACTCATTCCTAACAAAGCTTGTTGACTAACGTACTGACCAAGGGGTAGATGAATCAACTCATTCCCAACAAAGCTTGTTGACTAATGTACTGACCAAGGGGTAGATGAATCAACTCATTCCTAACAAAGCTTGTTGACTAACGTACTGACCAAGGGGTAGATGAATCAACTCATTCCTAACAAAGCTTGTTGACTAACGTACTGACCAAGGGGTAGATGAATCAACTCATTCCTAACAAAGCTTGTTGACTAACGTACCGACCAAGGGGTAGATGAATCAACTCATTCCTAACAAAGCTTGTTGACTAACGTACTGACCAAGGGGTAGATGAATCAACTCATTCCTAACAAAGCTTGTTGACTAACGTACTGACCAAGGGGTAGATGAATCAACTCATTCCTAACAAAGCTTGTTGACTAACGTACTGACCAAGGGGTAGATGAATCAACTCATTCCTAACAAAGCTTGTTGACTAACGTACTGACCAAGGGGTAGATGAATCAACTCATTCCTAACAAAGCTTGTTGACTAACGTACTGACCAAGGGGTAGATGAATCAACTCATTCCTAACAAAGCTTGTTGACTAACGTACTGACCAAGGGGTAGATGAATCAACTCATTCCCAACAAAGCTTGTTGACTAATGTACTGACCAAGGGGTAGATGAATCAACTCATTCCTAACAAAGCTTGTTGACTAACGTACTGACCAAGGGGTAGATGAATCAACTCATTCCTAACAAAGCTTGTTGACTACCGTACTGACCAAGGGGTAGATGAATCAACTCATTCCTAACAAAGCTTGTTGACTAACGTACCGACCAAGGGGTAGATGAATCAACTCATTCCTAACAAAGCTTGTTGACTAACGTACTGACCAAGGGGTAGATGAATCAACTCATTCCTAACAAAGCTTGTTGACTAACGTACTGACCAAGGGGTAGATGAATCAACTCATTTCTAACAAAGCTTGTTGACTAACGTACTGTTTTTATATTTTAACAGTGAAGTTAGTCAACAGCTTGTGCAGTAAAGGGAATAATGAAGTCATCTATGGGACTTTAATGAGGACCAGCCAACCTTTTGATACAGGATGCAGTGGTGAGTTTTAAAACTGTCACCTTGTGATAAAGCCCCTGTCACCAGTGATAAAGCAAAGGGCTCTATGCTAGCAGGCATCCGAAGGCTGAAGAGTAGTGGCTGCTGCAATCTGGTAAATAGTTTCACCATAGTCAGGAACCAGCAGGAAGGTTGACTGTAAAATCTACTACCTGCTATTAGGGAGTGGTAAGATGTTGTTGTTTTTTAATCAGGCCCAATTTCAATTTGAGCTTTTTAACTAGATAATCCTTCTTTTTTTTCTCTTTTTTTTTAACATTCAAGCTTTGTCAAATCAATACCCACATATGTATAGGCGGAAACCTGATAGATGGGAGAACCATCCAATGAATAAATCCGTAGTCCATCTTTAGCAAACCAACCCGGGCTTTCTGTAAGGTAACAAGGTCAGATTGCAACTCTAACATAGCCTGGGCAACAGTTCAACAGGTCATTGGCATACATCAGAGTGTCATCTGCATACAGATGAATATAAAAATGTTTTAACAGATAGACCAATGTTATTGATTATAAATATTAAACAGAGTGGGTCCCAATACAGACCCCTGCTGTACACCTTCTGTAATAGCCAGGAAACTAAACACACTATTAGACAGATCATTCTCAAACCACTTGCAAGAAGGCTGATCCAGGCCTTAGCCAGCTTTTTGAATGAGAATGTGATGGTAAACTGTGTCAAAAGGCCTCAGAAAAGGTCTACAAATAAGTTAGCACAATGTTTTGTTATCATCTAAGCAAAACTTTGGAAAGTTGAGATAACTATCGTCCAATTTAAGTTATATAATATACTAATAAGTTCGAGATAACTATTGTCCAATTTAAGTTATAAAATATACTAATAAGTTGAGATAACTTTCGTCCAATTTAAGTTATATAATATACTAATAAGTTGAGATAACTTTCGTCCAATTGAAGTTATATAATATACTAATAAGTTGAGATAACTTTCGTCCAATTGAAGTTATATAATATACTAATAAGTTGAGATAACTTTCGTCCAATTTAAGTTATATAATATACTAATAAGTTGAGATAACTTTCGTCCAATTTAAGTTATATAATATACTAATAAGTTGAGATAATTTTCGTCCAATTTAAGTTATATAATATACTAATAAGTTGAGATAACTTTCGTCCAATTTAAGTTATATAATATACTAATAAGTTGAGATAACTTTCGTCCAATTGAAGTTATATAATATACTAATAAGTTGAGATAACTTTCGTCCAATTTAAGTTATATAATATACTAATAAGTTGAGATAATTTTCGTCCAATTGAAGTTATATAATATACTAATAAGTTGAGATAACTTTCGTCCAATTGAAGTTATATAATATACTAATAAGTTGAGATAACTTTCGTCCAATTTAAGTTATATAATATACTAATAAGTTGAGATAATTTTCGTCCAATTGAAGTTATATAATATACTAATAAGTTGAGATAACTTTCGTCCAATTTAAGTTATATAATATACTAATAAGTTGAGATAACTTTCGTCCAATTTAAGTTATATAATATACTAATAAGTTGAGATAACTTTCGTCCAATTTAAGTTATATAATATACTAATAAATTGAGATAACTTTCGTCCAATTTAAGTTATATAATATACTAATAAGTTGAGATAATTTTCGTCCAATTTAAGTTATATAATATACTAATAAGTTGAGATAACTTTCGTCCAATTTAAGTTATATAATATACTAATAAGTTGAGATAACTTTCGTCCAATTTAAGTTATATAATATACTAATAAATTGAGATAACTTTCGTCCAATTTAAGTTATATAATATACTAATAAGTTGAGATAATTTTCGTCCAATTTAAGTTATATAATATACTAATAAGTTGAGATAATTTTCGTCCAATTTAAGTTATATAATATACTAATAAGTTGAGATAACTTTCGTCCAATTGAAGTTATATAATATACTAATAAGTTCGAGATAACTATTGTCCAATTTAAGTTATAAAATATACTAATAAGTTGAGATAACTTTCGTCCAATTTAAGTTATATAATATACTAATAAGTTGAGATAACTTTCGTCCAATCAAAAAGGACCTCCTCCTTTGTATAGAGGAGGACATGTGCCGCTCTCCAGATCTTCGGAAAAACACCAGAAACAATTGTCATGTTACAAAATATAGGTTAATGATTCTTCAATAAGCAGAGAGATGAATAAAGAAGGGATTGAGAGAATCAGCCACTGTAAGAAAAAAAAAAAATGACGTAGATTTTTTTTAGCAAGTCACTTCCTGTAGTACATCATAAATATAAAATGGTTGAAATAGAGAAGATCTCTATGAGAAGAGCTATCGATCTGCAGCTCAGGCAGCGTGTGCTCTGTGAAGACAGCTGTCCTTCCTCTCCGTCCTCTAGGAAGTGCAGGCTAAGGAGCTGTTTGACTCCCTGTCGTACGGCGGCACCATCGACCAGGAGAAGCTAATGGCGCCGAGCCATGGAATTACCATGGAATAAGCAGGAAATCCGGGAATCCTACAAACAGGATTTCTGGAAAACAAGGAAATTTTCTTCTTCTTCATCTTCTTCAGACTGTGTTTCTTGCCTTGAAAACTCCGGTCTATAAAGGACCTTGGTTTGGACAGGGCTGTTGGAGGTGTTATAGACAGGGAGCCTTGGATCAATAACTCAATAGAAACACATGGAAAGAGGAGTTGTATTAAGTGTCACTGGGGGTTCAGTCACTATCTGCTGCTTTCCTCCTGTAATGAAGGGTGCATCCCGAAAGGCACACTTTTTACTATATAGTGCACTACTTCCGACCAGAGCCCTATGGTCCCTGGTTAAAATAGTGCTCTATATAGGGAATAGGGTGCCATTTTGGAACGTATACCAGAAGTGCGTATAAAGGCGCCAGCAGCCACAGCTGTAAATATCAGCTAAGTCCACAAACTGCCTAGAGAGGCAAACACTGAGCCGCTGCTCATTTTCTCTTGTACATCATGAGTAATGGGTTTGCCCACCTCCACTGTCTGCATCACAAAGGGCGGCCTTTTCTTCATCTTATTGGATGAGGAGTGTGTCTACGGGCCTCTCTGGAGAGACCTTTACAGTTTGTGGTGTTAGCTGACTCTCCAGACTGGTGTTTTGTTAAGACGGTATATTGGACTCTACAGAGTGGTGTTTTGTTAAGACAGTATATTAGACTCTACAGAGTGGTGTTTTGTTAAGACAGTATATTGGACTCTACAGAGTGATGTTTTGTTAAGACAGTATATTAGACTCTACAGAGTGGTGTTTTGTTAAGACGGTATATTGGACTCTACAGAGTGGTGTTTTGTTAAGACGGTATATTAAACCCTACAGAGTGGTGTTTTGTTAAGACAGTATATTGAACTCTACAGAGTGGTGTTTTGTTAAGACAGTATATTAGACTCTACAGAGTGGTGTTTTGTTAAGACAGTATATTAGAATCTACAGAGTGGTGTTTTGTTAAGACAGTATATTAGACTCTACAGAGTGGTGTTTTGTTAAGACAGTATATTGAACTCTACAGAGTGATGTTTTGTTAAGACGGTATATTGGACTCTACAGAGTGGTGCTTTGTTAAGACAGTATATTAGAATCTACAGAGTGGTGTTTTGTTAAGACAGTATATTAGACTCTACAGAGTGGTGCTTTGTTAAGACAGTATATTGAACTCTACAGAGTGGTGTTTTGTTAAGACAGTATATTAGAATCTACAGAGTGGTGTTTTGTTAAGACAGTATATTAGAATCTACAGAGTGGTGTTTTGTTAAGACAGTATATTAGACTCTATAGAGTGGTGTTTTGTTAAGACGGTATATTGGACTCTAAAGAGTGGTGTTTTGTTAAGACAGTATATTGAACTCTACAGAGTGGTGTTTTGTTAAGACAGTATATTAGACTCTATAGAGTGGTGTTTTGTTAAGACAGTATATTGGACTCTACAGAGTGGTGTTTTGTTAAGACAGTATATTAAACTCTCCAGAGGGGTGTTTTGTTAAGACAGTATATTGGACTCTACAGAGTGGTGTTTTGTTAAGACGGTATATTGGACTCTACAGAGTGGTGTTTTGTTAAGACAGTATATTAGACTCTACAGAGTGGTGTTTTGTTAAGACAGTATATTAGACTCTACAGAGTGGTGTTTTGTTAAGACAGTATATTAGACTCTACAGAGTGGTGTTTTGTTAAGACAGTATATTAGACTCTCCAGAGTGGTGTTTTGTATATTGGACTCTACAGAGTGGTGCTTTGGAAACAGGCTGTAATACGGACTGACTGCTGGGAACATGTCTACAACTTCATCAGCAAGCTGTTAAACTATCCTACATAAGTAACACGCTGCATGCTGTTCAGCAGTGCAGTGCCCAACATCCTGAGTTGACTGTGTTTGTCAGTGGAGCTAGCTAGCAGAAGACAGGCTACAACAAGCTAACTCAGCTGATGGAATCACTGGTGACCGATATACTTACACATATTTTGTGCAGGAGTAGAGAGATGTCGTTTTGTTTTTACAACTTTCTCACTGTCTATCAGAGTGTGTGTCTTGTGTCTGCTGCAAGTCCCCGGTGCCCATGTTTTATAGCAAGTGAGTCATGCTACAAGCCTGGCATATTAGTACCTGGCTTGCTCGCAAAAGTGTCAGATGGGTCATCAATGCTCCTTTTGACCAAAACACTTGCAGACTCAAGTGATCCCTTGTGGTGATGTGTGTTTTGTCCTATATACATTTATTTATATATGCCCCGTCCCCTCAGGAGGCCATTTTGCCTTCTGGTAGGCCGTCATTGTAGGCAGTTAACCCACTGTTCCTAGGCCAGTTAACCCACTGTTCCTAGGCCAGTTAACCCACTGTTCCTAGGCCAGTTAACCCACTGTTCCCAGGCCAGTTAACCCACTGTTCCTAGGCCACTAGGCCAGTTAACCCACTGTTCCTAGGCCAGTTAACCCACTGTTCCTAGGCCAGTTAACCCACTGTTCCTAGGCCAGTTAACCCACTGTTCCTAGGCCAGTTAACCCACTGTTCCTAGGCCAGTTAACCCACTGTTCCTAGGCCAGTTAACCCACTGTTCCTAAGCCAGTTAACCCACTGTTCCTAGGCCAGTTAACCCACTGTTCCTAGGCCAGTTAACCCACTGTTCCTAGACCAGTTAACCCACTGTTCCTAGGCCAGTTAACCCACTGTTCCTAGACCAGTTAACCCACTGTTCCTAGACCAGTTAACCCACTGTTCCTAGACCAGTTAACCCACTGTTCCTAGCCAGTTAACCCACTGTTCCTAGGCCAGTTAACCCACTGTTCCTAGGCCAGTTAACCCACTGTTCCTAGGCCAGTTAACCCACTGTTCCTAGGCCAGTTAACCCACTGTTCCTAGGCCAGTTAACCCACTGTTCCTAGGCCAGTTAACCCACTGTTCCTAGGCCAGTTAACCCACTGTTCCTAGACCAGTTAACCCACTGTTCCTAGGACCAGTTAACCCACTGTTCCTAGGCCAGTTAACCCACTGTTCCTAGGCCAGTTAACCCACTGTTCCTAGCCAGTTAACCCACTGTTCCTAGGCCAGTTAACCCACTGTTCCTAGGCCAGTTAACCCACTGTTCCTAGGCCAGTTAACCCACTGTTCCTAGGCCAGTTAACCCACTGTTCCTAGGCCAGTTAACCCACTGTTCCTAGGCCAGTTAACCCACTGTTCCTAGGCCAGTTAACCCACTGTTCCTAGGCCAGTTAACCCACTGTTCCTAGGCCAGTTAACCCACTGTTCCTAGGCCAGTTAACCCACTGTTCCTAGGCCAGTTAACCCACTGTTCCTAGGCCAGTTAACCCACTGTTCCTAGGCCAGTTAACCCACTGTTCCTAGGCCAGTTAACCCACTGTTCCTAGGCCAGTTAACCCACTGTTCCTAGGCCCAGTTAACCCCACTGTTCCTAGGCCAGTTAACCCACTGTTCCTAGCCAGTTAACCCACTGTTCCTAGACCAGTTAACCCACTGTTCCTAGCCAGTTAACCCACTGTTCCTAGGCCAGTTAACCCACTGTTCCTAGACCAGTTAACCCACTGTTCCTAGGACCAGTTAACCCACTGTTCCTAGACCAGTTAAACCCACTGTTCCTAGACCAGTTAACCCACTGTTCCTAGACCAGTTAAACCCACTGTTCCTAGGCCAGTTAACCCACTGTTCCTAGGCCAGTTAACCCACTGTTCCTAGACCAGTTAACCCACTGTTCCTGGGCCAGTTAACCCACTGTTCCTAGACCAGTTAACCCACTGTTCCTAGACCAGTTAATCCACTGTTCCTAGACCAGTTAACTCACTGTTCCTAGGCCAGTTAACCCACTGTTCCTAGGCCAGTTTAACCCACTGTTCCTAGACCAGTTAACCCACTGTTCCTAGGCCAGTTAACCCACTGTTCCTAGGCCAGTTAACCCACTGTTCCTAGGCCAGTTAACCCACTGTTCCTAGACCAGTTAACCCACTGTTCCTAGGCCAGTTAACCCACTGTTCCTAGGCCAGTTAACCCACTGTTCCTAGGCCAGTTAACCCACTGTTCCTAGGCCAGTTAACCCACTGTTCCTAGGCCAGTTAACCCACTGTTCCTAGGCCAGTTAACCCACTGTTCCTAGACCAGTTAACCCACTGTTCCTAGGCCGTCATTGTAAATAAGAATTTGTTCTTAACTGACTTGCCTTGTTCAATAAAAGTTCAATAGAAATGTAATAAACCACTATCGAACACAACAGCAAGTGGCCACTCGATAAAGGGCTTAGGGGCCAAGTGTTGGGTTTGACATTGTCTAACACTCACACTTGACTTTTCCCCCCCTTACTGGCCCTGACTATGCTGATAGTAACTTTGATGAAAAATGAACTTGATATGACTGTGATACAGAGCCTTCAGGAAGTATTCATACCCCTTTGACTTATTCCACATTTTGTTGTGTTACAACCTGATTTCAAAATGGATTAAATGGATTTGTTTCTCACCTATCTACGCACAACATCCCATAATGACCAAGTGAAAACATGTTTTAAGAAATGTTCACAAATGTATTGAAAATGAAATACAGAAATATCTCCTTTACATACGTATGTATCCACACCTCTGAGTCAATACAACACCCGTCCTGACAGTCAAATTCTGTTAAAGGTCCCCAAAGCACACACATCCCTGGTCGCTCCTCTTTTCAGTTCGCTACAGCTAGCGACTGGAACGAGCTGCGACAAACACTCAAACTGAACAGTTTTATCTCAATCTCTTCATTCAAAGACTCAATCATGGACACTCTTACTGACAGTTGTGGCTGCTTTGCGTGATCTATTGTTGTCTCTACCTTCTTGCCCTTTGTGTTGTCTGTGCCCAATAATGTTTGTACCATGTTTTGTCCTGCTACCATGTTGGGTTTCTACCATGTTGTTGTCATGTAGTGTTGCTACCACGCTGTGTTGTCATGTGTTCCTGCTACCATGTTGTATTGCTACCATGTTGTATTGCTACCATGTTCTATTGCTACCATGTTGTATTGCTACCATGTTGTATTGCTACCATATTGCTGCCATGTTGTATTGCTACCACGCTGTGTTGTCATGTGTTTCTGCTACCATGTTGTATTGCTACCATATTGCTACCATGTTGTATTGCTACCACGCTGTGTTGTCATGTGTTGCTGCTACCATATTGTATTGCTACCATGTTGTATTGCTACCATATTGTATTGCTACCACGCTGTGTTGTCATGTGTTGCTGCTACCATATTGTATTGCTACCATATTGCTACCATGTTGTATTGCTACCATATTGTATTGCTACCATATTGTATTGCTACCACGCTGTGTTGTCATGTGTTGCTGCTACCATATTGTATTGCTACCATGTTGTATTGCTACCATATTGTATTGCTACCACGCTGTGTTGTCATGTGTTGCTGCTACCATATTGTATTGCTACCATATTGCTACCATGTTGTATTGCTACTACGCTGTGTTGTCATGTGTTGCTACCATGTTGTATTGCTACTACGCTGTGTTGTCATGTGCTGCTACCATATTGTATTGCTACCATATTGCTACCATGTTGTATTGCTACTACGCTGTGTTGTCATGTGTTGCTACCATGTTGTATTGCTACTACGCTGTGTTGTCATGTGTTGCTACCATGTTGTATTGCTACTACGCTGTGTTGTCATGTGTTGCTACCATGTTGTATTGCTACTACGCTGTGTTGTCATGTGTTGCTACCATGTTGTATTGCTACTACGCTGTGTTGTCATGTGTTGCTACCATGTTGTATTGCTACTACGCTGTGTTGTCATGTGTTGCTACCATGTTGTATTGCTACTACGCTGTGTTGTCATGTGTTGCTACCACGCTATGTTGTTGTTTTAGGTCTCTCTTTATGTAGTGTTTTGTTGTCTTGTCGTGATGTGTGTTTTGTCCTATATTTATATGTTATTTATTTTATTATAATTTTATATTTTTTTATCCCAGCCCCTGTCCCCGCAGGAGGTCTTTTGTCTTTTGGTAGGCCGTCATTATAATTAAGAATTTGTTCTTAACTGACTTGCCTTGTTAAATAAAAGTTCAATAAAATAAAATAAATCAAATGCTTTGTAGAAGCTCATTTGGCAGCGATTACAGCTGTGAGTGTTTCTGGGTAAATGTCACGAATATTACCAAAGGTGACTCCCCTTCTTGTTCGGGTGGCGCTCGGTGATCGTCGTCGCCGGTCTCTCTCTCTTTCTCTCTCTTTCTCTCTCTTCTCTCTCTCTCTCTCTTCTCTCTCTTTCTTCTCTCTCTCTTCTCTCTCTTTCTCTCTCTTTCTCTCTCTTTCTCTCTCTCTCTCTCTCTCTCTCTCTCTCTCTCTCTCTCTCTCTCTCTCTCTCTCTCTCTCTCTCTATTTCTCTCTCTCTCTCTCTTTCTCTCTCTCTCTCTGTATCTCTCTCTCTCTCTCTTCTCTCTCTCTCTCTTTCTCTCTCTCTTTCTCTTCTCTCTCTCTCTCTCTTTCTCTCTCTTTCTCTCTCTCTCTCTCTCTCTCTCTCTCTCTATTTCTCTCTCTCTCTCTCTCTCTCTCTTCAAAGTTCTTCAAGCTCTGTCAAATTGGATGTGGATCATTGCTCGACAACCATTTTCCGGACTTGCCATGGCTTTTCAAATAGATCTAAGTCAATACTGTAACTCAGCCACTCAGGAACATTTGCTGTTGTCTTTCAACTCCAGTGTAGATTTGGCCTTGAGGTTATTAGTGTATTCAAGTCAGTGTCTGGTGGAAAACAGACTGAAACAGGTTTTCCTTTAGGATTATCTCCATTTTATCATGTTTTTTCACCTGGAAAAACACTCCAGCCCTTAACTATGGACAAGTATACCCATAACATGATGCAGCCACCACTATGCTTGAAACATATGGAGAGTGGTACTCAGTAATGAGTTGTATTGGATTTTCCTCAAACACAAAACATTGTGTTCAGGACCTAAAGTTAATTTCTTGCCCCATTATTTGCAGTTGTACTTTAGTTCCTTGTTGCGAACAGGATCCATGTTTTTATTCTGTACAGGCTTCCTTCTTTTTACTCTGTCAGTTAGGTTAGTTTGTGGAGTAACTACAATGTTGGTTGACCCATCCTCAGTTTTCTCCTATCACAGCCATTAAACTCTGTCAGTTAGGTTAGTATTGTAGAGTAACTACTATGTAGTTGATCCATCCTCAGTGTTCTCCTATCACAGCCATTAAACTCTGTCAGTTAGGTTAGTATTGTAGAGTAACTATGTTGTTGCTCCATCCTCAGTGTTCTCCTATCACAGCCATGTTTTAAAGTCACCATGGGTCTCTCCGGCAACTGAGTTGTATTGACTGGGTGTATTGATACACCATCCAAAGTGTAATTATTAACTTCACCAGAGGCTCAAAAGTCTGCTTTTATTTTTTTTTTTTTTTTTTTTTATCAACCATTACGTTGCCCCAGTTTGCAAACATTGGAATGCCCTACTTTGGCAAACATTGGAAAACCTCCCTGGTCTTTGTGGTTGAATCTGTGTTTGTAAATCACTGCTGACTGAGGGACATTAGAGATAATTGTATATGTGGGGTACAGAGATGAGGTGGTCATTAAAAAATGATGTCAAACACTATTATTGCACACAGAGTGAGTCCATGCAACTTATTATGTGACTTGTTAAGCACATTTTTACTCCTGAACTTATTTAGGCGTTTCCATAACAACGGGGGTTGAATACTTATTGACACAAGACATTTTAGCCTTACAATTTGTTATAATTTGTTAAAATAATAATAATAAAAAAATCGAAAAAACATAATTCCACTTTGACATTATGGGGTATTGTGGTGTCAGGCCAGTGACCAACAAAATCTCCATGTAATCCATTTTAAATTCAGGCTGTAACACAACACAATGTGGGGGAAGTCAAGGTGTGTGAAAAGGTTCTGTAGGCTCAGTATGTGGTTGTCCCACTTAGCAATCTGCTGAGGAATGTACTAACTGTACGTGGCTCTGGATAAGAACATCTGATGAAATGTTGTTGTTTTAATCAATAACCAGCCAAGGAGCCTGATTAATGATGCTAAACAACAATAACCAGCCAAGGAGCCTGATTAATGATGCTAAACAACAATAACCAGCCTGATTAATGATGCTAAACAACAATAACCAGCCAAGGAGCCTGATTAATGATGCTAAACAACAATAACCAGCCTGATTAATGATGCTAAACAACAATAACCAGCCAATACCTCTACAGGAGCCTGATTAATGACACTAACAACAATAACCAGCCTGATTAATGACACTAAACAACAATAACCAGCCTGATTAATGACACTAAACAACAATAACCAGCCTGATTAATGACGCTAAAACAACAATAACCAGCCTGATTAATGATGCTAAACAACAATAACCAGCCTGATTAATGATGCTAAACAACAATAACCAGCCTGATTAATGACACTAAACAACAATAACCAGCCTGATTAATGATGCTAAACAACAATAACCAGCCTGATTAATGATGCTAAACAACAATAACCAGCCTGATTAATGATGCTAAACAACAATAACCAGCCTGATTAATGACACTAAACAACAATAACCAGCCTGATTAATGACACTAAACAACAATAACCAGCCTGATTAATGATGCTAAACAACAATAACCAGCCTGATTAATGACACTAAACAACAATAACCAGCCTGATTAATGACACTAAACAACAATAACCAGCCTGATTAATGACACTAAACAACAATAACCAGCCTGATTAATGATGCTAAACAACAATAACCAGCCTGATTAATGACACTAAACAACAATAACCAGCCTGATTAATGATGCTAAACAACAATAACCAGCCTGATTAATGACACTAAACAACCATAAACCAGCCTGATTAATGACACTAAAACAACAATAACCAGCCTGATTAATGATGCTAAAACAACAATAACCAGCCTGATTAATGACACTAACAACAATAACCAGCCAGTACCTCTACAGGAGCCTGATTAATGACACTAAACAACCATAACCAGCCTGATTAATGACACTAAACAACAATAACCAGCCTGATTAATGACACTAAACAACAATAACCAGCCTGATTAATGATGCTAAACAACAATAACCAGCCTGATTAATGACACTAAACAACAATAACCAGCCTGATTAATGACACTAAACAACAATAACCAGCCTGATTAATGACACTAAACAACAATAACCAGCCTGATAATGACACTAAACAACAATAACCAGCCTGATTAATGACACTAAACAACAATAACCAGCCTGATTAATGACACTAAACAACAATAACCAGCCTGATTAATGACACTAAACAACAATAACCAGCCTGATTAATGATGCTAAACAACAATAACCAGCCTGATTAATGATGCTAAACAACCATAACCAGCCTGTATTTAATGACACTAAACAACAATAACCAGCCTGATTAATGATGCTAAACAACAATAACCAGCCTGATTAATGACACTAACAACAATAACCCAGCCTGATTAATGACATTAAACAACAATAACCGCCCTGATTAATGACACTAACAACAATAACCAGCCTGATTAATGATGCTAAACAACCATAACCAGCCAAGTACTCTACAGGAGCCTGATTAATGACACTAAACAACCATAACCAGCCTGATTAATGACACTAACAACAATAACCAGCCTGATTAATGATGCTAAACAACAATAACCAGCCTGATTAATGACACTAACAACAATAACCAGCCAGTACCTCTACAGGAGCCTGATTAATGACACTAAACAACCATAACCAGCCTGATTAATGACACTTAAACAACCATAACCAGCCTGATTAATGACACTAAACAACAATAACCAGCCTGATAATGACACTAAACAACCATAACCAGCCTGATTAATGACACTAAACAACAATAACCAGCCTGATTAATGACACTAACAACAATAACCAGCCTATTAATGACTAAACATCAAACCAGCCTGATTAATGACACTAAACAACAATAACCAGCCAATACCTCTACAGGAGCCTGATTAATGACACTAAACAACAATAACCAGCCTGATTAATGACACTAAACAACAATAACCAGCCTGATTAATGACACTAAACAACAATAACCAGCCTGATTAATGACACTAAACAACAATAACCAGCCAATACCTCTACAGGAGCCTGATTAATGACACTAAACAACAATAACCAGCCTGATAATGATGCTAAACAACATAACCAGCCTGATTAATGACACTAAACAACAATAAACCAGCCTGATTAATGACACTAACAACAATAACCAGCCTGATTAATGACACTAAACAACAATAACCAGCCTGATTAATGACACTAAACAACAATAACCAGCCTGATTAATGACACTAAACAACAATAACCAGCCAATACCTCTACAGGAGCCTGATTAATGACACTAAACAACCATAACCAGCCTGATTAATGACACTAAACAACAATAACCAGCCTGATTAATGACACTAAACAACAATAACCAGCCTGATTAATGACACTAAACAACCATAACCAGCCTTGATTAATGACACTAAACAACAATAACCAGCCTGATTAATGACACTAAACAACAATAACCAGCCTGATTAATGACACTAAACATCAATAACCAGCCTGATTAATGACACTAAACAACAATAACCAGCCAATACCTCTACAGGAGCCTGATTAATGACACTAAACAACAATAACCAGCCTGATTAATGACACTAAACAACAATAACCAGCCTGATTAATGACACTAAACAACAATAACCAGCCTGATTAATGACACTAACAACAATAACCAGCCTGATTAATGACACTAAACAACAATAACCAGCCTGATTAATGACACTAAACAACAATAACCAGCCTGATTAATGACACTAAACAACCATAAACCAAGCCTGATTAATGACACTAAACAACAATAACCAGCCTGATTAATGACACTAAACAACAATAACCAGCCTGATTAATGACACTAAACAACCATAACCAGCCTGGATTAATGACACTAAACAACAATAACCAGCCTGATTAATGGACACTAAACAACAATAACCAGCCAATACCTCTACAGGAGCCTGATTAATGACACTAAACAACAATAACCAGCCTGATTAATGACACTAAACAACAATAACCAGCCTGATTAATGACACTAAACAACAATAACCCAGCCTGATTAATGACACTAAACAACAATAACCAGCCAATACCTCTACAGGAGCCTGATTAATGACACTAAACAACAATAACCAGCCTGATTAATGATGCTAAACAACAATAACCAGCCTGATTAGATTGACACTAAACAACAATAACCAGCCTGATTAATGACACTAACAACAATAACCAGCCTGATTAATGACACTAAACAACAATAACCAGCCTGATTAATGACACTAAACAACAATAACCAGCCTGATTAATGACACTAAACAACAATAACCAGCCAATACCTCTAACAGGAGCCTGATTAATGACACTAAACAACCATAACCAGCCTGATTAATGACACTAAACAACAATAACCAGCCTGATTAATGACACTAAACAACAATAACCAGCCTGATTAATGATGCTAAACAACAATAACCAGCCAATACCTCTACAGGAGCCTGATTAATGACACTTAACAACAATAACCAGCCTGATTAATGATGCTAAACAACAATAACCAGCCTGATTAATGACACTAAACAACAATAACCAGCCTGATTAATGACACTAACAACAATAACCAGCCTGATTAATGACACTAAACAACAATAACCAGCCTGATTAATGACACTAAACAACAATAACCAGCCTGATTAATGACACTAAACAACAATAACCAGCCAATACCTCTACAGGAGCCTGATTAATGACACTAAACAACCATAACCAAGCCTGATTAATGACACTAAACAACAATAACCAGCCTGATTAATGATGCCAAACAAATAACCAGCCAATACCTCTACAGGAGCCTGATTAATGACACTAAACAACAATGAACACCTCCATCAACCCTCCTGCTGCAGAAGCACTGACAAATAATGAGCTAAATGATTTACGCTTAAACACTGCTAAATACTCACCAACATATCTTACATTTAAATACTCACCAATATATCTTAGATTTAAATACTCACCAATATATCTTACATTTAAATACTCACCAATATATCTTAGATTTAAATACTCACCTATATATCTTACATTTACACACTGCTAAATACTCACCAATATATCTTACATTTAAACCCGGCTAAATACTCACCAATATGATCTTACATTTAAACCCGGCTAAATACTCACCAATATATTTAACATTAACACACAGCAAAATACTGGCCCAAAAGGTGGGTAATCATATGACCATGGTAATGATGAAGGATGATGATAACGTTAAGTGCTTTAGTTACTGTAACTGTTCTTACTTAAAAGTTGTCTGTAAGAGTCTGTGAGGTTTGTCCGCCTTCAAACGGGTTGACGAATGGCTGACAGAGCTTCTGGGCTGGTGAGAGAAGACAGAACACATGGATCAGCCAATCCACATCTTCCCTCCCTCATCTCCTCCCCCTCACCCCCCCCCCTCATATCCTCCCTCATCTCACCCCTCATATCCTCCCTCCCTCATCTCCTCCCCCCTCATAACCCTCCCCCCACTCATCTTCTCCCCCCTCATCTCCTCTCCTCATCTCGTCTCCATCATCTCCTCTCCCTCATCTGCTCCCCCTCAACTCACCCATCTCCTCTCCCTCATCTCCTCCCCCTCACCTCCTCTCCCTCATCTCCTCTCCCTCATCTCCTCCCCTCATCTCCTCTCCCTCATCTCCTCTCCCTCATCTCCTCCCCCTCAACTCTCCCATCTCCTCTCCCTCATCTCCTCTCCCTCATCTCCTCTGCTACACCTCCTCCCCCTCAACTCTCCATCTCCTCTCCCTCATCTCCTCTCCCTCATCTCCTCCCCCTCATCTCCTCTCCCTCATCTCCTCCCCTCACCTCACCTCCTCTCCCTCATCTCCTCCCCCTCATCTCCTCTCCCTCATCTCCTCTCCATCATCTCCTCCCCCTCATCTCCTCTCCCTCATCTCCTCTCCCTCACCTCCTCCCCTCAACTCTCCCATCTCCTCCCCTCATCTCCTCTCCCTCATCTCCTCTCCCTCATCTCCTCCCCCTCATCTCCTCTCCCTCATCTCCTCCCCCTCACCTCCTCTCCCTCATCTCCTCTCCCTCATCTCTTCTCCCTCATCTCCTCTCCATCATCTCCTCTCCCTCATCTCCTCTCCATCATCTCCTCCCCCTCATCTCCTCTCCCTCATCTCCTCCCCCTCATCTCCTCTCCCTCATCTTCTCCCCCTCAACTCACCCATCTCCTCTCCCTCATCTCCACCCGCTCACCTCCTCCCCTCATCTCCTCCCCCTCATTTCCCTCCTAGCCTGGACGTCAGTCTGTTTCTAAACACCACAGCAGTCCTAGCCTGGATGTCAGTCTGTTTCTAAACACCACAGCAGTCCTAGCCTGGACGTCAGTCTGTTTCTAAACACCACAGCAGTCCTAGCCTGGATGTCAGTCTGTTTCTAAACACCACAGCAGTCCTAGCCTGGATGTCAGTCTGTTTCTAAACACCACAGCAGTCCTAGCCTGGACGTCAGTCTGTTTCTAAACACCACAGCAGTCCTAGCCTGGACGACAGTCTGTTTTAAACACCACAGCAGTCCTAGCCTGGATGTCAGTCTGTTTCTAAACAACACAGCAGTCCTAGCCTGGATGTCAGTCTGTTTCTAAACACCACAGCAGTCCTAGCCTGGATGTCAGTCTGTTCTAAACACCACAGCAGTCCTAGCCTAGGTTGAGTTGTATGTTATGACATTGTTACAACCCAGAGGTTGTCACCCACACTGCAGTAAAGCAGCTTCCTCAACTCCTGGGGACTGTCAGGGTGGGA